>NC_142444.1:36914722-37067083 GCF_059453495.1 Arachis ipaensis | reverse complement strand
TGCTGTATTTTAAAAACTAAGAAAGACAATGTTAGTGCTTCTCATAACATAAATAGCATTTGCAATTCCCATTTTCATGTGCATACGTAATATATTGAACTATCCTTGCTGCTCTTAACATTATTGGAATTCTGTGGATCTTGTTCTTGTTGCACATATGATGTTCTTTATGTTGCTATCCATTTGTTTATGTTTCAATTTGTTTACGTTCTTTATGCTCTTAACATTTGTTTAATTTTTTTATAGCGACAGCATGGTGCTCTCCTTGATGGGCACGGTGCTCAATCGTAAGAAACCCCTCTCCCTTCTCTTCTTCTTCTTCTCGTTCTTCCTCTGTTCCTCCGTTTTCAGGTATTTGAGAAAATTGATTTTGATGTTCTTTGAATTAATTCATTACAGTTTAGTTAGAATTTAATTTTTAGTTAGTAAATTACTTTGCTATTGTTTGATTTGCTGTTCTCTAAAAAAGCTTGAATTATTGTTCTTTAATGTGCTATTTTTTGAAAAAACTAAAATAAGAAAGTGTATGGCTCCTTCCAAACAATTTTGGATGCTCACATGTGTTGCTAATAAGAAAGTGTTTCCTAAAAGAAGTAATAGCATGACAAAACTTGTAGCAATACGACCCATATTACAGTACTAGCTTAGTACTATAAAAGTGTTACACATTATTATTACTGTGTATGAAAGTGTTATATATATATATATATATATATATATATATATAATAAAAATAATAATATAGAGTGATATAGAGATTAACTAAGAGGCTAAAAATCCTGTGCAAACATTGTAAACAATCTTGCTGTATAGAGCAATACACAAAGAAGTGCTAATTAGAGAGAATATTTAGGATTAAATAGCACAGAATGTTAGAATAATTTTGAAGTTTCTTTACACAGGCGTTCATATTCTCATGCTAATTAAAATATAAAATCCATTCTATCTTGTCTTGTTTTGATAGGATATTCTCACGCATTTAATGAAGGTTCATCTAAATTATTATTTGGATAATGCTCGTGTCTCAATTGGATACACTCTTGATTATATGTTTTGTATTCTTCATTTTGCATTCTGCATTCTGCATCGATCAATATACACCAAGCTAGTTGCATTTTACATTCTCACTGTCAATAGGTACAAGTTCTCACTGTCAATAGGTACAAGTTCTCAATCAATATACACCAAGCTAATATGATGATGATTGATGAGAGTGCTCCTGCTGTCCATTTAGATTTGACTGCAGCTTGCTTATGGTTGGATGAAGTTTTCTGAAGAGATAAAGGCGATTCTTGGCACAATGGTGAAGCACAAAGTCTTTTTTGTTTCAAATAAAAAAACTAGTTTCTTTTTTGTTTAAGTTCATCATGAGAAAAATATGTATTTTGTTACTTATGTTTATTATTTATTTGACTTGGTAATTTAGCAAGTATGTTAATTGGCACTTGGAAGACCTTTTTATATATATGCAATATATATTATTAGCTTATTCTTCCTATATTGATTAAATTGAATATAAATATTTAAATATTGTTAGTGTGTGCTATATATTCTTCAAATGTCATATACATATAACAAAGGTAAAAAATATATTGCTTTAGATATAAAAAAAAAGAACTTAAGAAAAATTCAATAAGGTGTTGCTTTAGGTATTAGAAAAAGACAACTGCAAATAAACTTAGATAAGTGTTATTTTAGGTCTATGAAAAAAGCAATTAAAAAAAACCTGGACAAGTGTTGCTTTGGGTATATGAAAAAACAACCAGAAAAAAACTTATACAAGTGTTGCTTTAGGATATGAAAAGGCAACTTAAAAAAATCTAGACAAGTGTTGCTTTATGTATTAGAAAATACAACTCGTAAAAAGTGTTGCCATAAAGTCTTATCTAAAGCATTGTGTTTGGGTCTCCTAAGGCAACCCTTTCGTGGAGTTACTTTTTTTTTGTAGAAAAGGCAACGTTTTTTGAATGTTGCCATAAAAAGGGTTCCCTTTGATACACAAAAGCATTGCCTTAGACCAAAGGTAATGGCCGTATAGCCAATCCCCCAAAAAGCGTTGCGTTTTGTTGAAAAGTGTTGCCTTTGATCAAAGGCAACACTTTTTCGTATTATAGGCAACATTTTTAAAGGGTTGCCTCAGTCCGAATTTGTTGTAGTGAAAGACTGCATATTCATTCTAATTTTTCCACCTCATCATCTGTGCTCTCTGACAACAACACGCCCAAATACCTCATCTCCTCATGCATGACCATCAACATCTCCTCATGCATGACCATCAATGATGAGTTTAACAAATAATAGTAAACAAAGCAGATACAATATGATGAATATGATAAACTAAAGACAAATTACTACCAAATTTAAGAAGATGGAACTAGTCAAATTAGGATCAATTTGCTTGTGAACTTCCTAACAAGTAAAGATAATAGATAATTTAATCTGAATTAGGAAATCATCTAATAATTACATGAATTAATGAAATGGCAAAGGTTTAAAACATGAATTCTCATAATAGATCTACATACTTTGAATTGAAAGCAGAAATCAGTTAATACTTATTAAGTTCTTACTTTTATAACATATTGAGAATAATTAATATATAGTATGAGAACAGAGATCGAAGTTAATTGTTATGACATAAGAAAATCAAGCACAAATGAGTAAGATGTCATGTTCATTTTATATTTAATGCATGTCATCATCTGTACTCTCTATCTTATAACAACAACACGCCCAAGTTAAGAGATAATGGAAAGTGGCTGTTAAGAGATATAGAGTTCTTTCCTTATAAATAAGATTGACTCAAGAGCTATTGATAAGGGAAGATGTCCATGTACCCTGCTATTTATATGGCAAAATATTAAGGTGCAATATGATAAATTATTTTTCATTTTCTTTTATTTCTTTTTTGTTTGTTCTCTTTTTAAATATTTTAATAAATAACTTAATGGGAATTATTTCTACATAAATGGAGACATATATGCACGGAATTTTCTTGGAAACCATAATCAGCAATAACATTCAGGAATAAGGATTTCTAACGAATAATGAATGGCAACAACATTCGTTCAGCAAACCAATCCTATTCCCATTAACTCAATTAAAAATGTATTCAAATATACCATAAAAACCCCAACTCAGAATTCCCCAATACTGATTCTTAATCCACATTAACAAATCCTACTCCCCATTAATAAATCCACGCAGCTAACAAGATCAAGAGAAGCTTGCATGTTAACTAAACGCTCATTAATGGCCTCACTTTCAATAACAAAATCAGCAGTTAAGCATAGGGGTGATCCAGTGGTGCTTACCCGCAAGTCGGAGGAGTGCTATTGATGGTGAGAGAGGAACGACCGGGCCTTGGGCAGAGAGAGAAGGGGACAGAGACGTCTTCTTCCTTCCGATTATGACGAAGAACGTATAAAAATGATGGGGACGGCAATGCCATAGCTCCAAGCACAGACGCGAGAAGAAGACCACGAATGATGCAAGCTCTCGAACGGCTGGACAATATGAATGGTTTAGTAGTGGAGAAAAAAAAATAAGGATTGTGGTAGCAGATGGCGGTGGGTTATTTGATTTGAAAATTGAAGGAGTAACATGTTATTATCATAATTACTTATACTTAAAGGGGGTTCTCCAAAAATAATAATAATTATAATAATTATAAATTCAAAGTGATCAATGTGACTTTTCTGAGACAATGCAAATAATAATAACAAGAAAAATCAGAATAAAATCATATTATAAAAAAAATATAAGGGTAAATTCATATTAATGGTTTATGTAAATCGAAACCCATAGATTAGTTTCACAAGCAGCACCTCTCTCAATAATTTTTAATAAGCATAACTAATAATAATTATATTTAATAAATAATTTTTTAATTTTAAAATATTATAATAAATATAAATATATAACTTTTAAATAAATTTATATATATTAATATATATAAAGTTATATTAAATTTTTTAGTTTTAATAAGAACAAATTATATATATATATATTAATGACTTAGTCACTCAACATACTCTTTGAGTACTCTTTTTAAATACTCTCATCATCATCATCATCATCATCATCATCATCATCATCATCATCATCATCATCATCATTGTTATTATTATTATTATATATGATTAATTTTTTATTTACTTTGTCCAAAAAGGATCAACAATTCATACATAATAATTTTATTATTGAGAGTAATTAAAAAAATACTAAAATATGTTATTTTATATGTTAATTTTAATTTAATAAATAAATATTAATTTTAAAAAATTCTTGTAATTAAATATTTTGTTAGCTTATTTTTTTAATGCATAGGATAAAATAATTTTTTTTAATTTTTAAATTATTATTAATTAGAAGAGTATTGTATTTGAAATTTGGGTAAATATATTTTTTAATAAATTTATTTATATTATACCACAAAAAAATATTTTATTCCATGAAAAATAATTTAAAAAAAAAGTATACATTATAAGTCTTAACTATGGTACACAATACAACCACCCAAAAATAAAATTATATATGTAAATATTTTGAAAAAAAAGAGAGTGGTGTTTACTTGGCCTACCCTTATTTAAAAAAAAAGCAAACAAACATAAAATTCTAAGTAAAAAGGGAAAAAGGGAAACACAAATGAGAATTGTAAATCTCGTTAAATTAGTAAATAATTAGTCAATAAATTAATTTTTAATAAAGAAAAATAGAAATACAAATATTATATTAAATTAGGATAGAGCTCATCAAAATAAAAATTTTGACACTAATTTCAAAAAATTCGGCCCAAAATTGAACTGAACGGGCCAGAGCGGTTGAACCGGATCCAAACCGAGCCCGTGGGCCCAACCGGCCCAGCACACTTAAATGAGGCACGGTTTCTTTTTTCTCCCATTACAGCAAGAACGCTGAAAGCAATTAAACAGGGGAGAAGAAGAAAAGAAACCCCCGACCCTTACGGTAATTTCAAAATGCTGTAACTCCTCCGTCCGAGCTCCGATCGCCGCACTGCTTACGGCCACGTGATCACCGCGTCGAGCTCTACGTTTCTACCAGAACAATTTCATAGGTAAGCAATTAATTACTCTCAGCCACTTCTTTTCCCCAATTTTTGAAAGTATTGTAGGGGTGTTGAATTTCTTTACTTTTTGATGTCTTTTTGATGTTTTAGGATCTAATTAGCTTGAGGAAAATATTCACTCTTGCTTATATGAAGCTTGAGTAAGGTGAGGATACTATAATTCCATTTTAATTTTACTAAATTTGAGCTTTGGGTATTAAATTGGGTTTATATATGTTATGAATGTGTATTAGGTTGTGAATAAATAATTGGAGCTTGAAATTTTGAATATCAAAACTTGGAAGAAGCTATTTTATTGAACTTTTAGGGGCTGTGTTTATTTTAGTAAGTTGCCTTGGACAATATGTGGAAAATCGATCAAGGTATGATTTAGGTTTCTTGCATTTAATATATTAACGTTCTGTGAAAACTTAGACTAGATGACCAAAGGATAGGTTGGAATGTATGTGTATATTGTTGTTTAGTATCTTGTTGTTAAATATGGATTGGTATGGTGCTGTGGATTAGTTGATGGTTTGGAAAATTGTAATTATTGATTTGAGGATATAATTATGTAATTTGTAAGCTATGGTTTTGGTTGTAGGATTTGGCATGTGTATATGTAATTATTGTTAGTGTGAAGTATGACTTTTATGTGGTTGTTATATTGAGAAAGGAGGACATTTTTGGTAGCAAGTGCAAGTTGTTGTGTCCGTATCATGGGATTTGTTTTGAATGCGGAAGAGGTTTTGAAAGTTTATAAAATTTTGGTTTTGCGCTGAACTTCGGCGAGCTATAACATGGCTTTCGGACCCTCAATTTATTTTCAATTTGCTTTAAATGAAAATTGGGTTTGAGAACTTTATACCGTTCGAAGAACGGATGAAAAATAATTTAAAACGACCAAGTTATGTGTGTCGGAAGTTTGGTTAAAAATTATGCAATCTTGCAACTTTTTGCCTAATCAGGTTTTTCGAAAAACGTACGTCCACGCGTATGCGTAGCCCACGCGCATGTGTGGTATGGGAATTTTGACTATACATATGCGACTAGCCCTATGCGTATGCGTAAGGGGTCAACATGCATGTCCACGCATACGAATGGCCCACGCGTGCGCGTGACATGATGTACTCACCTACGCGTACGCATGGTAAGGAGATTCGCGCGCGATTTGCTCTATTACACTCCCAAGTGTACGCGTGAGCCACGCATATGCATGGTCCCTTTTTTAGCAAACATTATTTTTTTTAGTTTTAAACGCTATTTCAAACTTCTAAACCTCTATTTTCATTCATTTAGTCACAAATAATAGTGTTAAACCTGATAACCAGATGAAGTTAGGAAATGGGGATAACTTGGAGGTGAAGTAAAGCTAAAAAGTGATAAATTGAGTATGAATTGCTACGGATGACCATGTATGATACTTGGCTTGAATAATCAAATGATCTGAGATACGAGATTCCCTGGGTAAAGTACCGTGGCTTGCCACCACATGTACCAGGTTGAAAACTCGATACTTTGTTGACCCTACGACGTAAGGGTGTCCGGGCACTTATAAATTCCGGGGAATGGTACCCCCATTGAGCGATTTGATATATATATATATATATATATATATATGAGAAAAAGCTATGTATAGACTCATGGGGATGCGCGTCGGGGGACAATCCAAAGGTTTAGCAAATCGAACTTGTCGGGTTGGCTTGATAACCGACAGATGAGACTCATCAGCCATAGGACAGGCATGCATCATGTGCATATTACTTGAATTACTTGTTTGTGCATTAATTGTGTGTGCCTAAGTGCATTTGCAATGTTAAATGTATATTTGCTACCTGCAGTACTTGTGACCTTCTTGTGTTTGCTTTTATCTGTTTATTTGTCTGTGATATGTTGTCGGAGATGGAGGAATGGAGGAAAGGCAGCGGGACTTAGATTCAAGATTAAGTTAAGATATGCTTAGTTACTCTTAGAAAATAACCTTTTATGGCTTCTATTTAATACTTTAAGCTTTATAATCTGAGTGTCGGTGTTCTAGGATTGCCTCTGGCATTCCCAGGACCTAATATCTTATATCTGTTGCACCTTTACCATACTGAGAACCTCTGGTTCTCACCCCATACTATGTTGCTATTTTTTCAGATGCAGGTCGAGAGGCACCTTGTTACGCATCTGGACTTCTGAAGCGAAGTGGTTATTGGGTTATTTTGTTGTGTGGTTATTGTTCATGCCCCGGGTCAAGTTGTATGACCCGGGCTGATTAACGACGAGTTGACTGACCTCTTCAGGTCAGGATTACCCGACCTCTTCTTAAAGAGTTCGGCCAAATCACCAGGAGAAGCCCAAAAAGGGCCCAGACAGAGGAGCACGACCCAAGTCCAAAGGCAGCCCAAGCCTAGAAAGATAAGGGCAGTTCCCCCAAAAGATAAGATAACTCCACTCAAAGATAAGATAAGATAACTATCTTATCTCCAGAAAAGATCACTCTACAGCATTATAAATACACTGGAACACACAGGTATAACTCATACTCTGATTCTACTAAAAAAACTTGCTTAATACCCTTGCTAACTTAAGCATCGGAGTCCTTTGCAGGTACCACCACCCTCCGGTGACGAAGGATCAGCACCACCCCTAAGCCCAACAAGTCGGACACAACAGCTCCGACTAGTACAAGAGATCTCGTCCGATATCGACCTACAGTTTCAGGTAACCCTCGGAACAGTTATGTATATATATGTACTTAATTTTCTCTCCGCATAACTTGTTCCTTTTGGTCCTCTTAGAGGCTTATGGAGAGACAAGACAAAGGGAGCCTGGGCTGAAGAACTCCCACAAGTCCTGTGGGCATATCGAACAACTCCACACTCCACGACGAGGGAATCACCCTTCTGACTAGCTTATGGAATGGAGGCAATGATCCCAGTAGAAGTCAAAGAAGGGTCCCCCAGAACGATCTTCTACGATGAAGAGGCCAACCCCCAACTTCAAAAGGAAGAGCTCGACTTACTTCAAAAATACGGGAAGGAGCTCGGATCTGGGAGGAGGCATTAAAACGTCGAATGGTCTGAAGGTACAATCAAAAGGTAGTACAGCGAAGTTTTTCCAACAACGACCTCATCCTAATCCGAAATGATATCGAAACAAATCGAGCTGGAGAGGGAAAACTGGCGGCTAACTGGAAAGGACCCTACCGAGTCACAGAGGTATTGGAAAAAGGCTACTACAGAGTGTCCCAACTCGAGGGGCGAGAGCTACCAAGGTCATGGCACGCCTGCAACCTAAGAAGGTATTATAGTTAGAAAGTAATAAAGGATCCTAGGCCAAAGGTGCACTCTTTTTCCTGAAAAAGATTTTTTAACGAGGCACCAAGCCAAAATCTGCAAAACTGCCTAACTTAAGGGGGTAAAATCCCACATGTATATATTTCTCCTATATGTCCACCTTTTATTTGAATAAAACTTTTCAGATTTCTTCTACAAAGACTATCTACAGGTCGGCAAGGTGAAAACAAATTCACCACCCGACCACGATGAAAATAGAATTCATCGTCCGAATTCTGACAAAGATCGGCAAAAAGTGAAAACCAAATTCACTGCTCGGTCAAAGACAAAGCTACAGGTCGGCAAGGTGAAGATCAAATTCACCGTCTGATCACGAAAAAATTGACAAAGTTATAAAAAGTAATCCATAAGCTGAGGCCTGGCCAACCCTGACTAAAAAATAGATTACTAGAAATAACTTAAGACGGACCGACATGAAGAAGTCGGACCAATCAACCAAAGTGACAAAAAGTTATAAAAAAAGTGATCCATAGAAAGAGGCCTGACGAGGTCTGAGAAAAAATGGATTGCTAAAAATAACTTGGGACGGACTGACATGAAGAAGTTGGACCCAGCTAATCAAAGCAACAAGGTTATAAAAAGTAACCCACAGAAAGAGGCCTGATCAGCCCTTATCAAAAGTGGATTACTAGAAATAATTAAGAAGGGACCGACATGAAGAAGTCGGCCAAGCCGATCAAAAGCGACAGAGTTAATAAAAAGTAAATCCATAAGAAGAGACCCGTCAAGGTCCAACTAAAAATGGATTACTAGAAATAACTCAAATGACTCAACGAAAGAAGTCGACCGGCAGAAGGCGTGCGCTAGAAGGGACACAGCTCGACCCAAAGAAAGCCATGACCTCACCCAAAATCGATTCACAAGTGTTCTATGAGAATAATAAAAAAGTACAGTCGAACAAAGCTAGCCTCAAAAGGTCACTTCGACCAAAGCAAAAAATAAACCAACACAAAGGAAATAAAAAAAGAGGTCGGATAGCAAAAAGCTCCAACACTCTTAAGATTCCTGGAAGCCCCAAAAGATGGCAAACAAAACACATCAAGAAGAAAAGCAAAGCTACTATAAAGACTCAAGAAGGCCACCTGAAAAATGACATCAAGAGCTCAAAAGCATTTGTTTTTCACAACAAAGTTGCTAACAAAAGCAGCTAAAACGTCAAAGTCAAAAGAGCTACAACTTACAAAATCCAGAGTTTTAAAGACCCACAAACCGGGCCATAAAAATACCAAATCAGAAAACTATAACGGGTTCAAAGACTCCCCAGTGGCGGCATCTCGGGGTGAAGGAAGACGAGTCGCAAGAGGGACAACATCAACTGAAAGATCTTAATAAAGTCCCAGGAGTTTGGTTGAAGCTGGGACGGAGCTACATTACATGACCACAGCAAATTGGTCTCGAAAGAGATAAAAGGAAGGGTAATGTTCATTTGGCTAAAAAAGTATTCATAAGCGTAAAAGAAGGGGCGCTCCCCCTGGGTCAGAGAAGGGAAGCAAACCCTCTCATCGGAGTCAGGCGCTACCAACTCATAGTTCTTCTCCTGATCCCTACTACTATAGATCCGATGATGTTTTCTAAGCTCCACGCAGTATTCAGAGTTAACCACCGAAATGCACATCAAGACGATGGAGTCCAGCCAGTCAGACATGCCCTCGGGAACTTTGGAAGATGTCTTGACAATATTTTTGCGAGAAGACATGGGTCAACTGGTCCTACAGTGAGAAAAAGAAAAATGGGTTACTAACCAAAACAGCTTGGGCAAAACAAGAAATCAGCTCGGACAAATATGAATACAACTCAGACTAAAAGCGTACAACAGCAAAAGGAGACCCCAGGACTTGCACCAAGGTCCAGGGGCATCGTTTGGAGGCAGTAATAGAGTAAGGACTCAGAAAAAATCTACAAGTCTACAACTCGACATCTCTCAAACAAAATAACCCTCATTCAAACAAGCCCCACTCTGAAAAGAAAGTCACGAATCAAAAAGTCATCAAAATCGCAAAATAAAAAAAGCCTATCAGCAAAGGGAACTATCATACATCAAACATGCCAAATGGAAATCATCAAAGACGGCTTCTCCAAAAGGGATCGAAGTCTAATGGACTCGACCTTGAAAAGAAAGACCGCACTCAAGCAGGGGGGCACTGTTCATGCCCCGGGTCGAGTTGTATGACCCGGGCTGATTAACGACGAGTCGATCGACCTCTTCAGGTCAGGATTACCCGACCTCTTCTTAAAGAGTTCGGCCAAATCACCAGGAGAAGCCCAAAAAGGGCCCAGACAGAGGAGCACGACCCAAGTCCAAAGGCAGCCCAAGCCTAGAAAGATAAGGGCGGTTCCCCCAAAAGATAAGATAACTCCACTCAAAGATAAGATAAGATAAGATAACTATCTTATCTCCAGGAAAGATCACTTTACAACATTATAAATACACTGGAACACCCAGGTATAACTCATACTCTGATTCTACTAAAAAAACCTGCTTAATACCCTTGCTAACTTAAGCATCGGAGTCCCTTGCAGGTACCACCACCCTTCGGTGACGAAGGATCAGCACCACCACTAAGCCCAACAAGTCGGACACAACAGCTCCGACCAGTACAAGAGATTTCATCCGAGATCGACCTACAGTTTCAGATAACCCTCGGAACAGTTATGTATATATATGTACTTAATTTTCTCTCCGCATAACTTGTTCCTTTTGGTCCTCTTAAAGGCTTATGGAGAGACAAGACTTTGTTTATGTAAATTTAGATTTTGGATATGTATATATATGTGTATATATTCTCCGGCCAGTCTTGACTTCGCAAGCTGAGTTAGGAGCTTGTTATTTTGTATCTTTGGCCCTCTATTCCTACTTTTGTTGTCTTATGCTTAATAGTTATAGTTTTTTTTAGCACGCAAGTTAACTCGTTTCTTAAGTGTTGCACTTTTATTTCGAGATTTTTGTTTTATCTATTCTTCAAGGCTCCTAGTTTATTATATTCTTTCTGCTATTATATGCACACTTTTTATTTTAGAGGTCGTAATACCACATCATCTCTGTTTTACGGCTTAAGTGTAAAGCTCTGTGTGGTAGGGTGTTAGATTATGGTATCAGAGCAGTCCGTTCCTATAGAGCCTGAAAGACGGACAGATTATGCTTCTGTGCATTCTCTGTATATGTGTTACTGTGCTATTAGGATATCTGACTGATATATATGGCATAAACATTTGTGAGCATGCATTTGGAACTTAAAGCATTAGACCTACGATATTGAGACTGATCAACTTAATATCACTTGTTTGGTGTGTATAGGGACCAGATGTCGACTCGCAAATGCGGTCGCGGGCGAGGTAGAGGTAGGATAGGCACCGTTACTCCTGGCCCGGCAGGGAATGACCCAGTAGATTTTATGGTTGCCTTGGGAAATATGGCTGTAGTTATGCAGGTGACAGCCAAGGCACTGGGTAATCAGATAAACCAGGATAATCACGGGAACAATAATGACGAAGACGGCCCTATGACACTTGCTACATTTCTGAAAGTTCACCCTCCGACCTTCAGGGGAACTTCAAATCCCACTGATGCAGAAAATTGGATTCAAGCTATGGAACGTGAACTGCAGGCTCAACAGGTTCCTTAGGAGCAATGGGTTGAGTTTGAAACTTATCAGCTGCAAGGTGAGGTTCAGCATTGGTGGCAGGGAACATGACGTATCCTATAGCCAGATGGTGCTGTGATTCCTTGGGAGATATTCTGAATGGAGTTTTATAAGAAATATTTTCCTAATTCGGTCAGAAATGCTAAGGAACTTGAATTAATGCAATTAAAGCAAGGCCAAATGACTGTTACTGAGTATACTAGTAGGTTTGAAGAGTTATGTCGCTTTTCTCGTATCTGTCAAGGTGCGCCTGAGGATTTTGCTAAGTGGAAATGTATTAAGTATGAGGGAGGTCTTCGGAGTGATATTCTGAGCTTCGTTGCACCAATGGAGATCAGAGTGTTCTCTGAATTGGTGAATAAGAGTAGGGTGGCTGAGGAATGTGTGAGGAAGGCGGCAGCAGAGAAAGGAAGTCTGAGGGTGCCTTTTCAGAGGACTTCAGGGAGGAACTTTGCTCCAAGAGGTAGGAAGTTCAAGCGTAGAGGTTTTGTTCCGCAGCAGAATCAAGGCTAGGGCAATTATAGAAGGCCGAATACTAATGTTAATCAAGGAAGAAGGTTTGGGAAGCAGCCACAGTAGGATTTGAACTGTCAGAATTGCTGGTGATAAACCGCTATTTTATAGTTTATTTTGTGTTGAATTGAGTGGATTTTATCCATTATTCTCACACTTATTCATAGAATTCACATGTTTTACATTTTCCTTCCTAATTTCATGCTATGATTGAAAACATGCTTCTTTGGCCTTAAATTTGCTAATTTTAATCCCCTCTTATTACCATTCGATGCCGTGGTATGTGTGTTAAGTATTTTCATGTTTTATAGGGCAGGAATGACTTAGAGGATGGAAAGAGAGCCTGCAAAAGTAGAAGGAACACAAGAATTTGAAGTTTTGAGAAGCTGGCAGTGACGCGCATGCATAGACGACGCGTACGCGTGACCGGTGCAGCAGGCAAGCGACGCGTACGCGTAAATGACGTGTACGCATAACTAGGAATTCTTTCAATGACGTGTACGCGTACGCGTGACAAAGCGTCACATGCTGTGGATATCAGAATTCGCTGGGGGCAATTTCTGGGCTGTTTTTGGCCCAGTTTCAAGCCCAAAAATGAAGATTAGAGGTTGCAGAGTGGGACGAATGGGGGGATCAATCATTCACTTTTCATTCACACGCATTAGGTTTAGATGTAGAATTCTAGAGAGAGAGACTCTCTAGGTTTTAGGGTTTTTAGTCTTGTTATTTCTCAAATTCAGATTTCAATCTTTAATTTAATTTTCTCTTACTATTATTTGTTTAAGCACTTTAGTTCATCTTCTTCTCTTGTTAATTTTCCTTTTCTGTCATTTTTATTTTTATGAGCTCTTGTTACGTTTGATTCCTTTTAATACAATTTATGCTTTCTATGTTTATCGTTGCTCTCTTTAATTGTTGGTCATTGATTCTTGCAATTGATTGTTTAGATTTTATTATCTCTTATTAATTCTCCATGCTTTTATTTTGTGCCTTCCAAGTGTTTGCTAAAATTCTTGGGTGGCTTTTAAATTAGATTTTTATGTTCTTAACTTGGATTGATCAATTAGAGACTCTTGAGTTGTCAAAGTCTCTTGTTGAATAGTAATTGAAGATTGCCGGTTAGTTTGAACTTCACCAAATCTAGTCACTCACTATGAGTTGACTAGGACTTGTGAATTCAAGTTGATTGTATGCACTTGACTTTTCTCCATTGGTTAGAGGTTAACTAAGTGAAGGCAATTTACATCCACCATTACAATTGATGATGAGAATTAGGATAGAACTTCTAATTCTCAATCCTTGCTAGGGGCTTTCTTAGTTATTGATTTATTTTCTCGCCATTTTACTTTCTTGTTTCTTATTAAAAAACCTAAAAAGATACAATCTCATAACCAATAATAAACTACACTTCCCTGCAATTTCTTGAGAGATGACCCGAGGTTTAATACTTTGGTTAATTTTATTGGGTTTGCTTAAGTGACAAACAATTTAAACATTGACTGAGGATAATTTGTTGGTTTAGAACTATACTTGCAACGCGATATTTTTGTGAAAATCTTTATCGACAATTTTTCGCCGTCAAGTTTTTGGCACCGTTGCTGGAGAATGGAAAACGTGTGCCTTATTATTGGTTATTGTACATATTTGCCTTTTGCTTGTTTGTTAGTTTTTGTTAGTTTTAGGACTTTATTGCTTATTTTAATTAGCTTTTATTTTTATTTGCTACTATGAATTCTCACCCTTTTGGCTATGAGTTTGGTTCAAATTATGTTGTAGAGAATGAAAGCTACAATGAGAACATGCATCAAGGATGGGACAATCAAAGGTGGGAGGAGCCTCAAGTTTACGGACAACCTTCATAGCAACAACCTCCACCAACATACTATGACCAAGAGCCATTCCAAGAGGCATACCAAGATAATGGCTATGGTGAGCAACCTTTTGATTATCAACAACCATCACCAAATGCCTATGAACCCCTCCTCAACATAATTTTGAACCATCATACTCACAAGCCCCCTTCAACCAAACACCTCCATATGACCCTAACCCATACCCACCATACCAACTACCTTATGAGCCATATGAACCATACATAAAACCACCCAAATTCCAACACAATTACTCCCAAGAACCACCTCACTATACACCATCTCCATACCCTTATAAAAAAGAACCACCTTTGTATTATGAGCCCTTTCTCCCAACTAATGAACCTTCCTATCCACCTCAAGCTCCCATAGATGATACCTTTAGTGATATTCTTCAAGGACAAAGAGACCTTTAAAATTCAATCCAAGCTCTTATATCCCACATGGAACCACCTCCTACCTCCAATACTCAACCCTCAAGCTCTAGTGCACTTCCTTTTCAACCACATAATGATCTCTCCATTCCACCACCACCCTTCATGAAAGAACATCCATATCCATCAATCCAAGTGAAACATGATCCCAATCATGCTAGTGACATGGAACAAGAGAGAATGGATCGTCTTAGGGAATTAATGGGTCGGATCCACGCATCCATACTTCAAGAGAAGCAAGTGGAGGCCCAAAAGGTGGAGGAAGTAGAGACCCTTAAAGATGAAGGAATAGTTGAAGATATAGGGGAGGTTGAACAAGAGGGAAGTTCCATCATTGAAGACAACTCTACACTAAGTGACATTAAAGCTCTTGTTGAAACTTCTTCCATCAAATGTGAAACTGATGAGCGGATAATTTATACCCTTTTTGGCATTGTTTTTACATAGTTTTTAGTATTTCTTAGTTACTTTTTATTATATTTTTATTAGTTTTTATGCAAAAATCACATTTCTAGAATTTACTATGAGTTTGTATATTTTTCTGTGATTTCAGATATTTTCTGGCTGAAATTGAGGGACTTGAGCAAAAATCTGATTCAGAGGCTGAAAAAGGACTGCCGATGCTGTTGGATTCTGACCCTCCTGCACTCAAAGTGGATTTTCTGGAGCTACAGAAGCCCAATTGGTGCAATCTCAATTGCGTTGGAAAGTATACATCTTGGGCTTTCTAGAAATATATAATAGTTTATACTTTACCTGAGATTTGATGGCCCAAACTGGCGCTACAAGCCAGCCAAAAACTTTCTAGCGTAAAATGCCAGAACTGGCACCAGAACTGGAGTTAAACGCCCAAACTGGCACCCAAGCTGGCGTTTAACTCCAAGAACAGCCTATGCACGTGAAAGCTTCAATGCTCAGCCAAAGCACACACCAAGTGGGCCCCGAAAGTGGATTTCTGCACTATCTGCACTTAGTTACTCATTTTTGGTAAACCCAGGTTACTAGTTTAGTATAAAAACTACTTTTAGAGATTTATTTTATATCTTATGTAACTTTTGACATCTGAGAACCTCTTTGGGAGGCTGGCCTCATGGCCATGCCTAGACTATTTTCACTTATGTATTTTCTACGGTGGAGTTTCTACACCTCATAGATTAAGGTGAGGAGCTCTGCTGTTCTTCAAGAATTAATGGAAGTACTATTGTTTTTCTTTCAATTCATGCCTACTTCTTCTCCAAGATATACTCTTGTACTTAATTCAGTTAAGTCAGAATGAAGGGGTGACCCGTGACAATCACCCACTATCTTCGTTACTCGCTTAGCCAAGATCCGAGTGCCTGACAACAACAAGCGGTCTACATAATGTTCAACGTAGTCATTGGACGACAGCCGGAGTATATTCTCTTGGGTTTTTAATCAATGATTCACATCGTTTCTCCTGATAACAGAGCATCTGAATCTGAGATTAGAACCTTCGTGGTATAGGCTAGAACCATTGGCAGCATTCTTGAGATCCGGAAAGTCTAAACCTTGTCTGTGGTATTCCGAGTAGGATCTGGGAAGGGATGACTGTGACGAGCTTCAAACCTGCGAATGTTGGGCGTAGTGACAGTGTGCAAAAGGATAGAGAGATCCTATTCCGACGCTAGCAGGAACTGACAGATGATTAGCCGTGCGGTAGCTGTACATGGTATTTTTCATCCGAGACGAGAAATCCGACAGTTGATTAGCCGCACAGAGATCGTACCTGGTATTTTTCATCCGAGAGGATCATACAGCTTGCCATGGAAGGGAGCACGCATGGTTGGAAGAAGACAATAGGAAAGCAGATGTTCAGAAGCAACAAAGCATCTCCAAACGCTTATCTGAAATTCCCACCAATGAATTACATAAGTACCTTTATTTTATTTTATGTTTTATTTATCTTTTAATTATTAAAACCTCATAACCATTTGAATCTGTCTGACTGAGATTTACAAGATGACCATAGCTTGCTTCAAGCCGACAGTCTCCGTGGGATCGACCCTTACTCACGTAACGTATTACTTCGACGACCCAGTGCACTTGCTGGTTAGTTGTGCGGAGTTGTGAAAAGTGTGAATCACAATTTCGTGCACCAAGTTTTTGTCGCCGTTGACGGGGATTGTTCGAGTTTGAACAATTGACGGTTCATCTTGTTGCTTAGATTGGGTAATTTTATTTTATGTTTAAGCTTTTTATTTTTAATTTCAAATAATAATAATAATAATAATAATAATAATAATAATAATAATAATAATAATAATAATAATAATAATAATAATAATAATAATAATAATAATAATAATAATAATAATAATAATAATAATAATAATAATAATAATATTCGAAAAATTCAATCAAAATTTTTAAGAATGAATTCTAGAGCTTCATGAGATATGTTGAAACCTGACTGGCTGTTAAGCCATGTCTAATCTTTTGGACCGAGGTTTCCACTTTCCATTGCAAAAAGGACATGCTTGTATGTGTTATATTAAAGCTTGGCTGGCCATTTGGCCATGTCTAATTCTTTTGGACCGAAACTTTAGAATAACATTGCATGAGCCTTTGGATTCTCAATTAAAATTCTGTGCTGAAGCTTGGCTGGCCATTAGCCATGTCTAATTCTTTTGGACCGGAGCTTTAGACTAACATTGCAAGAATCCTGGAATTCTTATTAAAAATTTTGAATTTCTTTATTTTCTTTTTCCAAAATAATTTCAAAAAATAATATAAAAAATTTAATAAAACCATAAAAACAAAAAATTTTGTGTTTCTTGTTTGAGTCTAATGTCAAATTTTAAGTTTAGTGTCAATTGCATGTTTTTAATTTTTCTTAAATTTTCAAAAATTCATGCATTATGTTCTTCATGATCTTCAAGTTGTTTTTGATGATTTTTCTTGTTTGATCTTTAATTTTTCTCGTTTTGTGTCTTTTGTTGTTTTTCATATGCATTTTCAAATTCATAGTGTCTAAACATTAAAAATTTTTAAGTTTGGTATCTTGCATGTCTTTTTTTTTCTTAAAAATTTTCAAAAATATGTTCTTGATGTTCATCTTGATCTTCAAAGTGTTCTTGGTGTTCATCTTGACATTCAAAGTGTTCTTGCATGCATTATTTGTTTTAATCTTAAATTTTTATGTGATGTGTCATTTTGTTGTTTTTCTCTCTCCTTATTAAAAATTCAAAAATAAAAAATATCTTTTCCTTATTTTACTCATAAATTTCGAAATTTTGGGTTGATTTAGTCAAAACTTTTAAATTTTAGTTGTTTCTTGTTAGTCAAGTCAAATTTTAAATTAAAAATTCTATCTTTTCAAATCTTTTTCAAAATCAAATATTTATCATTTTTCTTTCATGTTTTTCAAAAATTCTCCAAAATTAATTTTTAAAATCTTTTTCTTATTTTTATTTCATATTTTCGAAATTATTGCTAACAATTAATGTTTTGAGTAAAAAATTTCAAGTTGTTGCTTGCCTATTAAGAAAGGTTCAATCTTTAAATTCTAGAATCAAATCTTTTAGTTTCTTGTTAGTTAAGTCATCCACTTTAATTTCAAAAGTCAAATCTTTTTAATTCCCTTTTCAATCTTTTTCAAAATAAATTTCAAATCATATCTTTTTAAAATTTCAATTTCAAAATCTTTTTCTAACTTCTTATCCTTTCAAAATTGATTTTCAAATCTTTTTCAATTACCTACTTGAATTTTTGTGTGATTTTAAAAGTTTACTATTTCTTATCTTTTTCAAAACCACCTAACTACTTTTCTCTCTCATTAATTTCAAAAACTAACTAACAACTTTTTCAAAAATCTTTTTAATCAATTAATTTATTTAGTTTTCATATTACTTTTATTTCTTTTCTTAATTTTCGAATTCTAACTTAATTAATTAAATAAAAATAAAAATATTTTTCTTCTCCCTCTTTTTAAAATTTGAATTTCTTCTCTCTCTCATCTCTTTCTATTTATTTTATTTATTTACTAACACTTCTCTTCTTAAAATTCGAACCCTCTCCCTCTCTCTGTGTTCGAATTCTCTTTATTCTCTCTCTACCTCATTCTTTTATTCTTCTCTTCTTCTACTCACATAAAGGAATCTCTATACTGTGACATAGATGATTCCTCTTCTTTTCTGTTCTCTTCTTTTTCATATGAGCAGGAACAAGGATAAAGACATCCTTGTTGAAGCTGATCCTGAACCTGAAAGGACTCTGAAGAGGAAGCTAAGAGAAGCTAAAGCACAACACTCTGGAGAGGACCTTACAGAAATTTTCGAAAAAGAAGAAAACATGGCCGAACCCAATAACAATGGTGGAGATGTAAGGAAGATGCTTGGTGACTTTACTGCACGATCTTCTGACTTCTATAGAAGAAGCATCTCAATTCCTGCAATTGGAGCAAACAACTTTGAGCTTAAGCCTCAATTAGTTTCTCTAATGCAGCAGAATTGCAAGTTTCATGGACTTTCATTAGAAGATCCTCATCAGTTCTTAGCTGAATTCTTGCAAATCTGTGAAATTGTTAAGACTAATGGGGTTAATCCCGAGGTTTACAGACTTATGCTTTTTCCCTTTGCTGTAAGAGACAGAGCTAGAACATGGTTGGACTCACAACCTAAAGAAAGCCTGAACTCTTGGAAAAAGTTGGTCAATGCTTTATTGGCCAAGTTCTTTCCACCTCAAAAGTTGAGCAAGCTTAGAGTGGAAGTCCAAACCTTTAGATAGAAGGAAGGTGAATCCCTCTATGAAGCTTGGGAAAGATACAAACAATTGATCAGAAGGTGTCCTTCTGACATGCTTTCAGAATGGAGCATCTTATGTATATTCTATGATGGTCTATCTGAATTGTCCAAGATGTCATTGGATCACTCTGCTAATGGATCTCTTTATCTGAAGAAAACGCCTGCAGAAGCCCAGGAACTCATTGAAATGGTTGCAAATAACCAGTTCATGTATACTTCTGAAAGAAATCCTGTGAATAATGGGATGACTCATAAGAAAGGAGTTCTTGAGATTGATACTCTAAATGCCATATTGGCTCAGAAAAAAATATTGACTCAGCAAGTCAATATGTTTTCTCAGAGTCTGACTGGAATGCAAGCTGCATTCGGCAGTACTAAAGAAGCTTCCTCTGAAGAAGAAGCTTATGATCCTGAGAATCCTAGAATGGAAGAAGTGAATTACATGGGAGAATCCTTGGTGCACGAAATTGTGATGTCCAGGCTCGAACAATCCCTGGTAATGGCTCCAAAGCTTAGTGCTTTGATCTTAATTCATAATTGTCACAACTTCGATACAACTAACCAGCAAGTGCACTGGGTCGTCCAAGTAATACCTTACGTGAGTAAGGGTCGAATCCCACGGAGATTGTTGGTATGAAGAAAGCTATGGTCACCTTGTAAATCTCAGTCAGGCAGATATAAAGTGATAATGGTGTTTTCGAATATGATATAATAAAAGAGGGATAGAGATACTTATGTAATTCATTGGTAGGAATTTCAGATAAGCGAATGGAGATGCTTTCGTTCCTCTGAACCTCTGCTTTCCTGCTATCTTCATCCAGTCAGTCTTACTCCTTTCCATGGCTGGCTTTATGCAAGGGCATCACCGTTGTCAGTGGCTACATCCCCTCCTCTCAGTGAATAATATGCTCACACATCCTGTCACGGCACGGCTATTCATCTGTCGGTTCCCGATCATGCTGGAATAGGATTCACCATCCTTTTACATCTGTCACTAACGCCCAGCACTCGCGAGTTTGAAGCTCGTCACAATCATTCAATCATTGAATCCTACTCAGAATACCACAGACAAGGTTTAGACCTTCCGGATTCTCTTGAATGCCGCCATCATTCTAGCTTACGCCACGAAGATTCTGGTTAGGAGATCTAAGAGATATTCATTCTAGCTTTATTTCATGCAGAACGGAGGTGTTTGTCAGGCACGTGTTCGTAGGGGAGATGGTGATGAGCGTCACACATAATCATCACCTTCATCACGTTCTTGGGTGCGAATGGATATCTTAGAAGCGAAATAAGAAGAATTGAATAGAAAACAGTAGTACTTTGCATTAATCTTTGAGGAACAGCAGAGCTCCACACCTTAATCTATGGAGTGTAGAAACTCTACCGTTGAAAATACATAAGTGAAAGGTCCAGGCATGGCCGAGATGGCCAGCCCCCTAAAACGTGATCACAGGATCAAAATACAATCCAGGATCCAAAGATGGTCAAAAAGACGCCTAATACAATAGTAAGAGGTCCTATTTATAATAAACTAGTCACTAGGGTTTACATGAGTAAGTAATTGATGCATAAATCCACTTCCGGGGCCCACTTGGTGTGTGTTTGGGCTGAGCTTAAGTGTGGCACGTGCAGAGGCCATTTGTGGAGTTGAACGCCAGTTTCTGTGCCAGTTTGGGCGTTCAACTCTGGTTTTGGATCCTTTTCTGGCGCTGGATGCCAGATTTGGGTAGAAGGCTGGCGTTGAACGCCAGTTTACGTCGTCAATTCTTGGCCAAAGTATGGACTATTATATATTGCTGGAAAGCCCTAGATGTCTACTTTCCAACGCAATTGAAAGCGCGCCATTTCGAGTTCTGTAGCTCCAGAATATCCACTTTGAGTGCAGGAAGGTCAGAATCCAACAGCATCAGCAGTCCTTCTTCAACCTCTGAATTTGATTTCTGCTCAAGTCCCTCAATTTCAGCCAGAAAATACCTGAAATCATAGAAAAACACACAAACTCATAGTAAAGTCCAGAAATGTGAATTTAACATAAAAACTAATGAAAACATCCCTAAAAGTAACTAGATCCTACTAAAAACATACTAAAAACAATGCCAAAAAGCGTATAAATTATCCGCTCATCACAACACCAAACTTAAATTGTTGCTTGTCCCCAAGCAACTGAAAATCAAATAGGATAAAAAGAAGAGAATATACTATAAATTCCAAACTATCAATGAAACAGTGCTTCAATCATATGAGCGGGACTTATAGCTTTTTGCCTCTTGAATAGTTTTGGCATCTCACTCTATCCATTGAGGTTCAGAATGATTGGCATCTATAGAAACTCAGAGTTCAGATAGTGTTATTGATTCTCCTAGTTCAGTATGATGATTCTTGAACACAGCTTCTTTATGAGTCTTGGCCGTGGCCCTAAGCACTTTGTTTTCCAGTATTACCACCGGATACATAAATGCCACAGACACATAATTGGGTGAACCTTTTCAGATTATGACTCAGGTTTGCTAAAGTCCCCAATTAAAGGTGTCCAGGGTTCTTAAGCACACTCTTTGTTTGCTTTGGACCTTGACTTTAACCGCTCAGTCTCAAGTTTTCACTTGACACCTTCACGCCACAAGCACATGGTTAGGGACAGCTTGGTTTAGCCGCTTAGACCAGGATTTTATTCCTTTAGGCCCTCCTATCCACTGATGCTCAAAGCCTTGGGATCCTTTTTATTTGCCCTTGCCTTTTGGTTTTAAGGGTTATTGGCTTTTTCTGCTTGCTTTTTCTTTTTCTTTCTATTATTTATTTATTTTTTTTCGCCTATTTTTTTTCTTTTTTCTTCTTTTTTTTTTCTGCAAGCTTTGTTCTTTGCTGCTTTTTCTTGCTTCAAGAATCATTTTTATGATTTTTCAGATTATCAAATAACATGTCTCCTAGTCATCATTCTTTCAAGAGCCAACATATTTAACATTCTTAAACAACAACTTCAAAAGACATATGCACTGTTCAAGCATACATTCAGAAAACAAGAAGCATTGTCACCACATCAATGTAATTAAACTAAGTTCAAGGATAAATTCGAAACTCATGTACTTCTTGTTCTTTTGAATTAAAACATTTTTCATTTAAGAGAGGTGATGGATTCATAGGACATTCATATCTTTAAGACAAAGCTACTAACTACTAATGATCGTGTAATGAAGGCACAAACATAGATAAGCACATAACATAGAAAACAAAAAACAGAGAAAGCAAAAACAAGGAATGAATCCACCTTAGTGATGATGGCGTTTCCTTCTTGAGGAACCAATGATGTCCTTGAGCTCTTCTATGTCTCTTCCTTGTCTGTGTTGCTCCTCCCTCATTGCTTTTTGATCTTCTCTTATTTCATGAAGCATGATGGAGTGCTCTTGATGTTCCACCCTTAGTTGTCCCATATTGGAACTCAATTCTTCTAGGGAGGTGTTGATGTACTCCCAATAGTTTTGTGGAGGAAAGTGCATTTGAGGCATTTCCGGAATCTCATGGTGATGAGCTTCTTGCGCCTCTTGAGCTCCATGACTGGGCTCTCTTGCTTGCTCCATCTTTTTCTTAGTGATGGGCTTTTCCTCTTTAATGAGGATATCTCCCTCTATGTCAATTCCAGCTGAATTGCATAGGTGGCAAATGAGGTGAGGAAAGGCTAACCTTGCCATGGTGGAGGACTTGTCAGCCACCTTGTAGAGTTCTTGAGGTATAATCTCATGAACTTCCACCTCTTCTCCAATCATGATGCTATGGATCATGATGGCCCGGTCTATAGTAACTTCAGACCGGTTGCTAGTGGGAATGATTGAGCATTGAATAAACTCCAACCATCCTCTAGCTATAGGCTTGAGGTCCAATCTTCTTAGTTGAACCGGTTTGCCTTTGGAGTCAATCTTCCATTGAGCTCCTTCTACACATATGTCCATAAGGACTTGGTCCAACCTTTGATCAAAGTTGACTCTCCTTGTGTAGGGGCGTGCGTTTTTTTCCATGTATGGCAAGTTGAACGCCAACCTCACATTCTCCGGACTAAAACCTAAGTATTTCCCCCGAACCATTGTAACATAGTTCTTTGGATCCGGGTTCTTACTTTGATCATGGTTCTTGGTGATCCATGCATTGGCATAGAACTCTTGAACCATTAGGATGCCGACTTGTTGGATGGGATTTGTTAGAACTTCCCAACCTCTTCTTTGAATTTCATGTCGGATCTCTGGATACTCATTTCTTTTGAGTTTGAAAGGGACCTCGGGGATCACCTTCTTCTTGGCCACAACATCATAGAAGTGGTCTTGATGGGCTTTGGAGATGAACCTTTCCATCTCCCATGACTCGGATGTGGAAGCTTTTGTCTTCCCTTTCCCTCTTCTAGAGGATTCTCCGGTCTTGGGTGCCATCAATGGTAATGGAAAAACAAAAAAGCTATGCTTTTACCACACCAAACTTAGAATATTGCTCGCCCTCGAGCAATAAACAAAAGAATAGAAGAAGAAGAAGAAGAAATATGGAGAGGGAGAGGGAGATGTGTTTTCGGCTAAGGAGAGTGTAGAGGGGTGTGTTGTGTGAATTTGGTGAAGAATGGAGGTCTTTATATAGGGAATGGAGGGGGGGTTAAGGTTCGGCCATATGGGTGGGTTTGGGTGGGAAATTGGTTTTGAATTTTGAAGGTAGGTGGGGTTTATGAGGTAGGTTTATTGGGAGGAGTGGGTGGATGTGAGTGGTGAAGAGGTGATGGGGAAGAGAGTTTGAGGTGATTGGTGAAGGGTTTTTGGGTAAGAGTGTTTATGGGATTGTGTGAAAGAGAGTGGTGAGAAGAAGTGAGTGGAGGTAGGTGGGGATCCTGTGGGGTCCACAGATCCTGAGTGGATCCTGTGGGGTCCACAGATCCTGAGGTGTTCAAGGATTTACATCCCTGCACCCATTAGGCATGTAAAAATGCCTTTGTATCCAACTCTGGGCGTTCAGCGCCAGGTTGGTGGCCATTTTGGGCGTTCAACGCCCATTTGTGTGCCATTTCTGGCGTTGAACGCCAGAACCATGCCTGTTCTGGCGTTCAGCGCCCAGAAGCTGCCCATTTTGGGCGTTCAGCGCCAGAACCATGCTCTGTTCTGGTGCTGAACGCCAGACAGATGCTCCTCCAGGGTGTGATTTTTCTTCTGCTGTTTTTGATTCCGTTTTCAATTTTTCTATTTATTTTGTGACTCCACATGATCATGAACCTAAGAAAACATGAAAAACAATAAAAATAAGAATTAGATAAACATTGGGTTGCCTCCCAACAAGCGCTTCTTTAATGTCAATAGCTTGACAGTGGGCTCTCATGGAGCCTCACAGATGTGCAGAGCTTTGTTGAGACTCTCCAACACCAAACTTAGAGTTTGGATATGGGAGTTCAACATCAAACTTAGAGTTTGGTTGTGGCCTCCCAACACCAAACTTAGAGTTTGACTGTGGGGGCTCTGGTTGACTCTGCTTTGAGAGATGCTTTTTCTGCTTCCTCTCCATGGTTGCAGAGGGAGATCCTTGAGTTTTGAATACAAGGGAGTTCTCATTCCATTGAAGGGCTATTTCACCTCTGTCAACATCAATCACAGCTCTTGCTGTGGCCAGGAAAGGTCTTCCTAGGATGATGGATTCATCCTCTTCCTTTCCAGTATCCAGGACTATGAAATCAGTAGGTATGTAAAGGCCCTCAACCTTTACTAATACATCTTCTACTTGTCCATAAGCCTGTTTTCTTGAGCTATCTGCCATCTCTAGTGAGATTTTAGCAGCTTGCACCCCATAGATTCCCAGTTTCTCTATTACAGAGAGGGGCATGAGGTTTATTCTTGAACCAAGGTCACACAGAGCCTTAAAGATCATAGTGCCTATGGTACAGGGTATTATGAACTTTCCAGGATCCTGTCTCTTCTGAGGCAATGTCAGTTGATCCAGATCTCTTAGTTCATTGATGAACAAGGGAGGTTCAACTTCCCAAGTATCAATGCCAAATAATTTGGCCTTCAGCTTCATGATTGCACCAAGAAACTTGGCAGTTTGCTCTTCAATAACATCCTCATTCTCTTCAGAAGAGGAATACTCATCAGAGCTCATGAAGGGCATAAGGAGGGTCAATGGAATCTCTATGGTCTCTAGATGAGTCTCAGATTCCTTTGGTTCCTCAGAGGGAAGCTCCTTATTGATCACTGGACGTCCCAGGAGGTCTTCCTCTTTGGGATTCACGTCCTCTCCTCTCCTCACAGGTTCAGCCATGGTGCTTATGTCAATGGCCTTGCACTCTCCTTTTGGGTTCTCTTCTGTATTGCTTGGGAGAGTACTAGGAGGGATTTCAGTGATCCTTTTACTCAGCTGGCCCACTTGTGCTTCCAGATTTCTAATGGAAGACCTTGTTTCATTCATGAGACTTACAGTGGCCTTAGATAGATCAGAGACTAGATTTGCTAAATTAGAAGCATTTTGTTCAGAGTTCTCTGTCTGTTGCTGAGTTGATGATGGAAAAGGTTTGCTATTGCTAAACCTGTTTCTTCCACCATTATCAAAGCCTTGTTGGGGCTTTTGATCCTTCCATGAGAAATTTGGATGATTTCTCCATGTTGAGTTATAGGTGTTTTCATAAGGTTCACCTAAGTAATTTACCTCTGCTATTGCAGGGTTCTCAGGATTATAAGCTTCTTCTTCAGAATATGCCTCTTGAGTACTGTTGGATGCAGCTTGCATTCCATGCAGACTCTGAGAGATCATATTGACTTGTTGAGTCAATATTTTATTCTGAGCCAATATGGCATTCAGAGTATCAACTTCAAGAACTCCCTTCTTCATAGGCATCCCATTATTCACAGGATTCCTTTCAGAAGTGTACATGAACTGGTTATTAGCAACCATGTCAATGAGTTCTTGAGCTTCTGCAGGCGTTTTCTTTAGGTGAATGGATCCACCTGCAGAAGTGTCCAGTGACATCTTTGATAGCTCAGATAAACCATCATAGAATATATCCAAGATGGTCCATTCTGAAAGCATGTCAGAAGGACACTTTTTGGTCAACTGTTTGTATCTTTCCCAAGCTTCATAGAGGGATTCACCTTCTTTCTGTCTGAAGGTTTGAACATCAGCTCTAAGCTTGCTCAGCTTTTGAGGAGGAAAGTACTTGGCTAAGAAAGCCGTGACCAGCTTATCCCAAGAGTTCAGGCTGTCTTTGGGTTGAGAATCCAACCATAATCTAGCTCTGTCTCTTACAGCAAAAGGGAAAAGCATGAGCCTGTAGACTTCAGGATCTACTCCATTAGTCTTAACAGTATCACATATCTGCAAGAATTCAGTCAAGAACTGAAAAGGATCTTCAGATGGAAGTCCATGAAACTTGCAGTTCTGCTGCATCAGAGAAACTAATTGAGGTTTCAGCTCAAAGTTGTTTGCTCCAATGGCAGGAATGGAGATGCTTCTTCCATGTAGATTGGAATTAGGTGCAGTAAAGTCACCAAGCAACTTTCTTACATTATTATTATTTTCGGCTGCCATCTCCTCTTCCTGTTCGAAAATTTCTGAAAGGTTTTCTCTGGATTGTTGTATTTTAGCTTCTCTTAATTTTCTCTTCAGAGTCCTTTTAGGTTCTGGATCTGCTTCCACAAGAATGCTCTTATCCTTGCTCCTGCTCATATGACAAAGAAGAAGGCATAGAAAAATAATAATAATAATGGAGATCCTTTATACCACAGTATAGGGATCCCTGTGTGAGTGGAAGAAGAGGGGGAGACAAAGAATGTAATATAATGGAAGAAACACAACTGTGAGGATGGAAGAGAGGTGAGATGAGATGTTAGGATATGAATGAATAAATAGAATGAGATGGGGGAGGGATAATTTTCGAAAATTATTTTGAAAAAGAGTTAGTGATTTTCGAAAAATGGTTTTTGAAAAATGTTAGAAATTTTCGAAAAATTTTTAAAATTTAAAAATAAAAATAATTAGTTAATGAAAAAGAAATTTTTGAAAAAGAGGGGAGATATTTTCGAAAATTAGAGAGAGAGAGAGTTAGTTAGGTAGTTTTGAAAAAGTTAAGAAACAACCAAAAGGTTAGTTAGTTAGTTGAAACAAATTTGAAAAGATAAGAAGTTAGGAAGTTAGAAAAGATATTTTGAAAAGATATTTTTTTGAAAAAGATAAGATAAGAAGATATTTTTGAAAAGATATGATAGAAATTAGTTTTTGAAAAAGATTTGATTTTTAAAATCACAATTAATGACTTGATTCATAAGAAATCACAAGATATGATTCTAGAACTCAAAGTTTGAATCTTTCTTAACAAGCAAGTAACAAACTTCAAATTTTTGAATCAAAACATTAATTGATTATGTTATTTTCGAAAATTTGATATAAAAATAAGAAAAAGATTTTTGAAAAATATTTTTGGAATTTTCGAAAATAACTAAGAATTTTGAAAAAGATTTGATTTTTGAAAAAGATTTTGAAAAAGATAAGATTTTCAAATTGAAAATTTGATTTGACTCATGAGAAACAATTTGATTTTAAAAATTTTTGAAAAAGTCAATCCAAATTTTCGAATTTGATGAGAGAAAAAGGGAAAGATATTTTTTTGATTTTTGAAATTTTTATGATGAGAGAGAAAAACACAAAAAAAAATGCAATGCATGAAATTTTTAGATCAAAACATGTGATGCATGCAAGAATGCTATGAATGTCAAGATGAACACCAAGAACACTTTGAATGTCATGATGAACATCAAGAACATATTCTTGAAAAATTTTTAATGCAAAGAAAACATGCAAGACACCAAACTTAGAATTCTTTAATGCTTAGGCACTAAGAATTCAAGAATGCATATGATAAACATGAAAAGACACAAAACAAAAAATCATCAAGATCATACAAGAAGACTTACCAAGAACAACTTGAAGATCATGAAGAACACTATGAATGCATGATATTTTCGAAAAATGCTAGATGCATATGCAAGTGACACCAAACTTATGATATGACTCAAGACTCAAACAAGAAACAGAAAATATTTTTGATTTTTATGATTTTCTAAATTTTTTTTTGGATTTTTATTTTATATTTTTCGCATATTAAAAGGAAAAATAAGGATTCCAAAAATTTTTAATATGAATTCCAGGAATCTTGCCATGTTAGTCTAAAGCTTCAGTCCAGGAATTAGACATGGCTCACTAGCCAGCCAAGCTTTCAAAGAAAGCTCCAGTCCAAAACACTAGACATGGCCAATGGCCAGCCAAGCTTCAGCAGGTGATCATGGATCAGCAGCAGGTGGATGAGCAACAACTAAGTTGCTCTTGATAACAAATTGCAAGGCTCAGTCCAAATGAATTTAGACATGGCTTTACAGCCAGCCAGGCTTCACATGCTTCATGAAACACTAGAATTCATTCTTAAAAATTTTGAATAAATTTTTGAAAACATTTTTATTTTTTTTTTTTGAAAACATATGAGAGATTTTTGAAAATATTTTTGAAAGATTTTTTTGAAAACAAAACGAAAAGAAAATTACCTAATCTGAGCAACAAGATGAGCCGTCAGTTGTCCAAACTCAAACAATCCCCGGCAACGGCGCCAAAAACTTGATGTTGTTGCCGGGATTGGGATCTCAGACGATTCTTGGCGGCAAACAGGAACAATTAAGTCCCCGGCAACGGCGCCAAAAACTTGGTGCACGAAATTGTGATGTCCAGGCTCGAACAATCCCTGGTAATGGCTCCAAAGCTTGGTGCTTTGATCTTAATTCATAATTGTCACAACTTCGATACAACTAACCAGCAAGTGCACTGGGTCGTCCAAGTAATACCTTACGTGAGTAAGGGTCGAATCCCACGGAGATTGTTGGTATGAAGCAAGCTATGGTCACCTTGTAAATCTCAGTCAGGAAGATATAAAGTGATAATGGTGTTTTCGAATATGATATAATAAAAGAGGGATAGAGATACTTATGTAATTCATTGGTAGGAATTTCAGATAAGCGAATGGAGATGCTTTCGTTCCTCTGAACCTCTGCTTTCCTGCTATCTTCATCCAGTCAGTCTTACTCCTTTCCATGGCTAGCTTTATGCAAGGGCATCACCGTTGTTAGTGGCTACATCCCCTCCTCTCAGTGAATAATATGCTCACGCACCCTGTCACGGCACGGCTATTCATCTGTCGGTTCCCGATCATGCTGGAATAGGATTCACCATCCTTTTACATCTGTCACTAACGCCCAGCACTCGCGAGTTTGAAGCTCGTCACAGTCATTCAATCATTGAATCCTACTCAGAATACCACAGACAAGGTTTAGACCTTCCGGATTCTCTTGAATGCCGCCATCATTCTAGCTTACGCCACGAAGATTCTGGTTAGGAGATCTAAGAGATATTCATTCTAGCTTTATTTCATGCAGAACGGAGGTGTTTGTCAGGCACGTGTTCGTAGGGGAGATGGTGATGAGCGTCACACATAATCATCACCTTCATCACGTTCTTGGGTGCGAATGGATATCTTAGAAGCGAAATAAGAAGAATTGAATAGAAAATAGTAGTACTTTGCATTAATCTTTGAGGAACAGCAGAGCTCCACACCTTAATCTATGGAGTGTAGAAACTCTACCGTTGAAAATACATAAGTGAAAGGTCCAGGCATGGCCGAGATGGCCAGCCCCCTAAAACGTGATCACAGGATCAAAATACAATCCAGGATCCAAAGATGGTCAAAAAGACGCCTAATACAATAGTAAGAGGTCCTATTTATAATAAACTAGTCACTAGGGTTTACATGAGTAAGTAATTGATGCATAAATCCACTTCCGGGGCCCACTTGGTGTGTGTTTGGGCTGAGCTTAAGTGTGACACGTGCAGAGACCATTTGTGGAGTTGAACGCCAGTTTCTGTGCCAGTTTGGGCGTTCAACTCTGGTTTTGGATCCTTTTCTGGCGCTGGATGCCAGATTTGGGTAGAAGGCTGGCGTTGAACGCCAGTTTACGTTGTCAATTCTTGGCCAAAGTATGGACTATTATATATTTCTGGAAAGCCCTGGATGTCTACTTTCCAACGCAATTAGAAGCGCGCCATTTCGAGTTCTGTAGCTCCAGAAAATCTACTTTGAGTACAGGGAGGTCAGAATCCAACAGCATCAGCAGTCCTTCTTCAACCTCTGAATCTGATTTCTGCTCAAGTCCCTCAATTTCAGCCAGAAAATACCTGAAATCACAGAAAAACACACAAACTCATAGTAAAGTCCAGAAATGTGAATTTAACATAAAAACTAATGAAAATATCCCTAAAAGTAACTAGATCCTACTAACAACATACTAAAAACAATGCCAAAAAGCGTATAAATTATCCGCTCATCAATCCTATGGAAACACTTACAATCCTTCATGGAGGAATCATCCTAATTTCTCATGGAAGGATTAACAGAAGCCTAATCAAGGCTTCAATAATAATAATGGTGGGAAAAATAAGTTTGGCAATAGCAAGCCTTTTCCATCTTCTTCTCAGCAACAGACAGAGAATTCTAAGCAGAGCCTCTCTGACTTAGCAACCATAGTCTCTGATCTATCTAAGACCACTCTCAGTTTCATGACTGAAACAAGGTCCTCCATAAGAAATTTGGAGGCACAAGTGGGTCAGCTGAGTAAAAGAGTTACTGAAATTCCTCCTAGTACTCTCCCAAGCAATACAGAAGAGAATCCAAAGAGAGAGTGCAAGGCCATCAATATGTCCAAAAAGGCCGAACCTGTAGAGGAGGAAGATGCAGTGATTTCCAGTGAGGAAGAACTCAATGGACGTCCACTGACCACTAAGGAGTTCCCTAATGAGGAACCAAAGGAACTTGAGGCTCATACAGAGACCATAGAGATTCCACTGAACTTACTGTTGCCATTCATGAGCTCTGATGAGTATTCTTCCTCTGAAGAGGATGAAGATATTGTTTAAGAGTAAGTTGCTCAATATCTAGGAGTAATCATGAAGCTAAATGCCAAGTTATTTGGTAATGAGACTTGGGAGGATGAACCTCCATTGCTCATCAATGAACTGAATGCCTTGGTTCAACAGAAATTACCTTAGAAGAAATCGGATCCCGGAAAGTTCTTAATACCTTGCACCATAGGTACCATGACCTTTGAAAAAGCTCTGTGTGACCTGGGATCAGGAATAAACCTCATGCCACTCTCTGTAATGGAGAAACTAGGAATCTTTGAGGTACAAGCTGCTAATTTCTCACTAGAACTGGCAGACAAATCAAGGAAACTGGCTTATGGACTTGTAGAGGATGTCTTAGTGAAGGTTGAAGGCCTGTACATCCCTGCTGATTTCATACTCCTAGACACTGGGAAGGATAAAGATGAATCCATGATCCTTGGAAGACCCTTCCTAGCCACAGCAAGAGCTGTGATTGATGTGGACAAAGGAGAGTTAGTTTTTCAATTGAATGAGGACTACCTTGTGTTTAAGGCTCAAGGATCCTCCTCTGTAACCATGGAGAGGAAGCATAGAACGCTTCTCTCAATACAGAGTCAAACAGAGCTCCCACACTCAACTTTTAAGTTTGGTGTTGGGAGGCCACGATTAAGCTCTGAGTCTCTGTGAAGCTCTCTAAGAGCTCACTGTCAAGCTATTGACATTAAAGAAGCGCTTATTGGGAGGCAACCCAATGTTATTTAATTATATTTATTTATTTTCCATTGTCATGTTATGTTTTCTTTAGGTAGATGATCATGTGAAGTCACAAAAATAACTGCAGAATTCAAGCAAAATCAAAAATAGCATAAAAAATAGCACACCCTGGAGGACAGGCTTACTGGCGTTTAAACGCTAGTAAGGATAGCAGAATGGGCGTTTAACGCCCAGTCTGGCAGCATTCTAGGCGTTAAACACTAGAATTGGCAGGCAGACTGGCGTTTAACGCCAGAAAAGGGTGTCTGGTGTCTGGCTAGCATTAAACGTCAGAATTGGCAGACAGACTAGCGTTTAACGCCAGAAAAGGGTGTCTGATGGGCGTTAAACACCAGAAAGGGGCATCAACCTGGCGTTTAACACCAGAAAAAGTAGCAGAGTTGGCGTTAAATGCCAGAAATGGCACACAGAGGGCGTTTAAACGCCAGAAAGGTGCAGGGAGCAGAATTCCTTGACATCTCAGGATTTGCGGACCCCACGGAATCCCCACCTATCCCAACCACCCTTCACCTATCAAATCCTACCCTCTTCCCCATAATCTCTTCACCACTCACATCCATCCATTATAAAACCCCACCTACCTCACCATTCAAATTCAAATCATTTCCCTCCCAAACCCAACACCTCATACACGACTTTCCTCTCTCTCTTACCCTATAAATACCCCTCCTTACCACCTTCAATTTCACACATCTTACACACTTAAACCCCCTTGGCCAAATCCACTCCTCCCCTCCATCTCCTCCATTTCTTCTTCTTCTCTTTCTTTCTTTCTTCTTTTGCTCGAGGACGAGCAAACCTTATAAGTTTGGTGTGGAAAAAGCTTTACTTTTTTTTTTGTTTTTTCATAACCATTAATGGCACTTAAAGCCGGAGAAACCTCTAGAAAGAGGAAAAGGAAGGCAATTGCTTCCACCTCTGAGTCATGGGAGATGGAGAGATTCATCTCAAAAGTGCATCAAGACCACTTCTATGAAGTTGTGGCCAAGAAAAAGGTAATCCCCGAGGTCCCCTTCATGCTCAAAAAGAGTGAATATCCAGAGATCCGACGTGGGATTCGAAGAAGAGGAGGTTGGGAAACTCTCACCAACCCCATCTAACAAGTCGAAATCTTAATGGTTCAAGAGTTTTATGCTAATGCATGGATCACTAGGAACCATGACCAAGGTGTGAACCCGAACCCAAAGAATTGGCTCACAATGGTTTAGAGAAAATACATAGATTTTAGTCCAGAAACTGTAATGTTGGCATTCAACTTGCCAATCATGAGAGGAGATCCTCATCCTTTCACTAGAAGAGTCAACTTTGATCAAAGGTTGGACCAAGTCCTCATGGACATCTGTGTGGAAGGAGCACAATGGAAGAGAGACTTAAGAGGCAAGCCGTTTCAATTGAGAAGGCCTGACCTCAAACCCGTGGCTAGGGGATGGTTGGAGTTCATCCAACGCTCTATCATTCCTACTAGCAACCAGTCTGAAGTTACTGTGGACCGAGCTATCATGATCCATAGTATCATGATTGGAGAGGAAGTAGAAGTTCATGAGATCATATCTCTAGAACTATACAAGGTGGCTGACAAGCCTTCCACTTTGGCAAGGTTAGCCTTTCCTCATCTTATCTGTCACCTATGCAATTTAGTTGGAGTTGTCATAGAGAAAGACATCCTCATTGAAGAGGACAAGCCCATTACTAAGAAGAGGATGGAGCAAACAAGAGAGCCCACTCACGGACCTCAACAAGAGCATGAGGAAATTCCTCATCATGAAATCCCTGAGATGCCTCAAGAGATGCACTTTCCTCCACATAACTATTGGGAGCAACTCAACACCTCTTTAGGAAATTTGAGTTCTAACATGAAGCAACTAAGGATAGAGCACCAAGAGCACTCCATCATCCTGAAAGAACTGAAGATTGATGGTTTAGAGGTTATAGTAAACTCTCGTTGCAAATATAGTTACTAAGCCAAGCAATCAACCTTTCTTACAAACGTTTTGGTTGTCACAAGTAACAAACCCCTTTAAAATTGATAACCGAAGTATTTAAACCTCGGGTCGTCTTCTCAAGGAACTGCAGGGAAGTATGTTCTTATTATTGGTTATGAAGATTATAAATTGGGATTTTGAAGATGAGGAACAAGTAATTTAAATTGCAATTAAAATAAGTAAAAGACTGTAAAATAAATAAATAACTGTAAAACACACTTTTGGCAAGGTATGAGAAATTGGAAGTCCTATCCTAGTTATCCTTATCAATGATGATGAAAATTGAATCTTAATTCCACTTAGTTAACCTTTACTAGAGCAAGGGAAGGTCAAGTGACTAATTAGTTTGATCTTCAAATCCTAGTTAATACCTAGAAAAAGATTGGGATTATTGAAGTTCAATTCAATTAGCAAAGATAACAATTATCGATCACGTTGAGTTTGATAACTCCTGAGTTACTGATTTCTTAACCAAGACCAAAAGGGAAAAAGTAAATCTACTGGAATAAAAATGTCTTCAGATTGGAAGCAACAATAACATAAATAAAAGAGAGCAATAATAAACTGAAATACCTCAAATAACATTAATTCAAAGAATAATCTGTAACATAGAAGAATTTATAAACTAAATTGAGAAGATAAATAAAAAGGAATGTTGAACCTGATAGAAAGAGATAATCTTGAAAGAAAAAGAAATCCTAATTCTAAATCCTAAAAGAGAGAGGAGAGGACCTCTCCCTCAAAACTACATCTAATTCATGAATACTAACAAATTGGAGACTCTTCTTTTGAATGGATGCATTTTTCCACTTCATAACCTCTGATCTGTGCCTTCTGGACTTAGATTTGGGCCAAAAAGGGCTTCAGAAATCGCTGGGAGCATTTTCTATACTTTCTGGTGCGTGGCCTCTGTCACGCGTCCGCGTGGGTCACGCGGTCGCGTCATTTGGAGTTTTCCTTGTCACGCGGTCGCTTCAGTCATGCGTCTGCGTCAATCACGCGGTCGTGTCATTGCTATTTCGCGTTGGCATGCGGCCGCGTCGTCCATGCGATCGCGTCACTGCTAGTTTCTTCAAAAACTCCATTTTGTGCTTTCCTTCCATTTTTGTATGTTCCCTTTCCATCCTTTAAGTCATTCCTGCCTTAGAAGATCTAAAACTACTCAACACACGAATCACGACATCGAATGGAAGTAAAGGGTAATTAAAATAATTATTTTTAAAGCATAGGAAACATGTTTTTCACATACATCACATAATAAGGAAGGAAAAGTAAAACCATGCAATTAACATGAATAAGTGGGTGAAGGATTGAATAAATCACTCAAATTGAGCACAATATATATCATAAAATATGGGTTTATCAACCTCCACACACTTAAACAATAGCATGTCCTCATGCTAAATCCAAGACAAAGAGTAAGGTAAGGTTAAAGTGGTGGAATCTCATGCAATGCAATCTATTCTAAATGCAACTACCTAAATGAATCATGCAATTCTAATTTGTTATTCCCTTGTGTATAAAGCTTACATGTAGTTGAATTAATTCACATTCTCAAGGAATCTCATATATATAGCCAAACCTTAGATAGTGATAAAGTACCTTTACAATTGAGATGGGAGAGAAAAACATTTTACAATTTTGCAAGACAATTAATAATTTAAGCAGAGATATATGTTGATGAGCTATTGAACCCTCACTGGATTTTGTGTTTACTCTCTAGTCACTCAGTGTTTATTGGGTTAATCACTCTATTCTTCTTTTTATCCTTACTTTCTATAACTTTGTTCTTCATCTAACCAATCAACAATTATAGAATATAGGCATACAAAAATCATGAGGTCTTTAATTAAGGTTGTAATGGGGCTAAGATAAAGGTAAGGGTATATGTATAAGGCTAAGTGAGCTAATTAAGTGAATCCTTGATTAGTCTAAGATCTCACCTAACATACATATTTTGTAAAGTAAAGCTTCTTTACCCATTTTCCCATATTTTTCCCACTTTTTATGTTACATGCTCATATTTTAATTTTTATTATTATTTTTTTCATGTACATCACTTTTTGCATTTGGGGAATTCTTTTGTATCCCCTTTATTCAAATACTGAAAAATAAAAAAATTTTTATTTTTTATTATTTTTTTTATGCACATGGTAATTAAATTATTTTGATTTCACATGAGCATGCTTCCCAAAACTTTTAAAAATAAAAATTTTTATTCTTTTTAACTTTCTACCCTTTTGTTTCTATCATCCATGTTCCCATAAGGTTCCCACACTTACACAATATACAATTTCTATCTTAAGCTAACCAAGGATTCAACTTGGGATTTTTATTTTGTTTTTCTGCTTAAGGCTAGTAATGTGGTTATAAAACAAGAGGGGATTTAAAGGCTCAAGGGGGCTAACAAGGGTGATGTAAAAGGTAGGCTAATTTGGGAATAGTGAGCTAGAATCAAACAATGGCCTCAATCACTTTCTTGGTATGTATCTATATTCTATAATCGGACATATAGATTAAAACAAAGTAAAGAACACCAGAATAAATAAGAAGGGCAGAACACACAGGAATAAAATATTATGGTTTAAATGTAACCATGCAATTAAGCTCAAAACTCACAGGCTGTGTGTTCTCTAACTCAAAATCATATATCAGTTATATATGTCAAGCAAGTAAAAATTAAGAGTTCCCATTATTCTCAATGTAAATCTTAAGGTGGCTTTAAAGTTCTAGTGTTTCTCCTTGATGAAATGTTGTTAACTAACTAACATGTAACACTATATATACAAGGTGTGGGTTATTTTTATTCTATTAAAGTCTCTTGTTTACTTCCTTTTTATATTTTTAATTTAAACTAAGTTATCTTATGCTAAAACGGGTAAACTATACTAATTAATCCATATTTTCTATAACTAATAAGTTAGAATTGCAACTAAACTAAATGGCTAAAATATGAACTAAAGTGCAACATGCAGAAATATAGTAAAAATACATGAAAATAGCAATGTATAAGTACTGAGAAAATAAAAATAAAAATAAAGAGAAAAATACAGAAAAATAATAAAGTAAAAAAAGTCTGTAGTGGTTCACCAAAAAATATACGCCAGAGATGGCGACCTCCCCACATTTAATATGAAGCATCATCCCTGATGCTTACTCAAGCAGGGTGTGAAGGGGTGTCATCACTGGAAGGATCGGTAGCTGGAGTCTCTGTGGTGGTGGTCTGAGGATCTGCCTGCTGCAGAGGAGGTGCTGACTGAATAGGAACCTCTGGGTCTGCAGCCTGAATCTGATGCGGGGCCTCCTGCTGGGGCGTAGCCTGCTCTGTGCCTGCCTGCGCAACCTCTCTCTGTGGATGGGTCTCCGCCTCGTGATCATCCGCCTCCTCCTCAGATGGCTCTGATGGGGTGTCAGGCTCGGAGGGGATGTCGCTGCCAGAACGGATCATCAGCTTCAGGTGCTCATAGCGTCGCTTACTGCGACGCTCAGATCTCTCGTATCGCCGCCGGTTGCAGCGCTCCATCTGGTCTAGCTGCTGAAACAGGCGGTGCACTAAGTGATAAACTGGCTCTGAGGCAGGTGGAGGTGCAGTGGTGTTAGCAGGGGTAGCTGTAGAGGAAGAGGGGCCGGCAGATGGTGTGGCTGTCTCATCAGTAGGAGTGAGGAATGGAGGTCTGTAGCCCAAAGCCAGAAAGTTCCTGCTGTGAGGGATAATTTTCTTACATTCTGCAGCAAGTGGCTTCTCATCAGCATCCTCCCAAGGCACGTCAGCTCGACGGCCAAGCTGTGTAATCAGATATGGAAAGGGGAGAGTGCCTCGGACGTGGACCCTGGCCATGTGGTACCGAATGAAGCGTGGCAGGTACAGGTCCTTACCCTCCATCACACACCATAGGAGGGTGATCATAGCGGTAGGTAGCTCCGTCTCGTGAGTACTCAGCATAATAAAGTTGCTTAGGACCTGATGCCATAGCCGAGCCTCATCGTTCAAGTATGCCCGCTTGATTCCCTTAGGCATGGTGGTGTTCTGACCCATGACCCATGGAACAATCAGGTCAAGGGCTATCCTTGCCTTGATGGCATCCCAGTCAAACTTCATGAAGCGCATGTCCTCCTCAGCCTTTTGATAACCATCTGGCTGATCGGATTTAGGCAGGAGCTTCAGAACATCCTCTATGGCCTCTTCAGTGACCAATATCTGCTTCCTTCTTAGGTGTACTGCATCTAGGGAAGTTTTGAAGTAATTGCAGTAAAATTCCCTTACCCAAGATGCATTGACCTCAGTCAGGTTTCTCTCCAGGAAGAACCAGCCTCTTTGTTTGATCTGATCAGAGGTGAATTGCTGGAGTTCTTCTGGGATCTTCAGAGTCCTCTCCAGGTACAGGTTCCTAGAGGTTGCAAACACCGGATACTTCAGCTTGCAGTATCGGTTTGCAAACTTAATGGGATCAGTAGCAGGGAGTAGCTGGTCAGCCTTCTCCTGCGGGGTAAAGTGTTTCTCCCGCCAGGAGTCATCATGCATGATGTCCAGGATGGACATGGAGGATTCTCCTCTTTTCTGTTTGCCAGTTGTTGCCTTTCGCTTTCCTTTTCTTTGGGTGTTAGACATCCTGAAAAACAGAAAATCAGGATATAATAAAAACAGGAAAACAAGTATGCAAATCACAAAATAAGCATATAGTGGCAAAGAAGCAGTGGAGTAATGAAAATGAGTTAAGTAAATGTGCATTAAGGATTGAATAGGAGTTAAAAGTCCAAGAAGAAAAATTAACAATCCAAAATGTATTAGAAATCATGTTAATTAGGAAAAATTATCATCATGCCTTGGTTAGAAGGTTAAAGAGAATAGTGAAAAACCAGAAGAGATGTTTTGAAAGGTTAGGTTGGTTAGGAATGAAAAAAAGAGTTTAGGAAGTTAAAATTAGTGAATTAGTAAAAAGTGGGTTAGAGTAAGTGGCATGATGATCATTTTCTAAGTAACAAGCATTCTCAATTAGAAGCTACAGTTAACTCATATCCAAACAAGGGAATCAGGTTGATGATGAATCAAAAATTGGAAGCTAAACATCAGAAATTTATATTATGAGCCAGGAAATCAAAAAGAATAAGAAAGCTTGCCCTGGTATTCATGAATTAGTTTGGTAAAAGCAGAGTAAAGCAGAGTTCAAAGTGCCAAAACCAAGACATGAATGGAAACAAAACAGTTTACAGAAAATTGGGCAGCATTCCGGCTAAAATTGGATGTTCTCGGAAAATAAACAGTAAGCAGGACAGTTCATATGAATTAAAACAAACTGCAATTAGATATAATTAGCGTGAACAAGAAAGGACATTTGCAATAGCAGCATGAACAGTAAGAACAGCATATGAACAATACTAACATCACAGCAACAGCAGAATTGCGAAAATTATAAAACAAGAAGCACGAACAGCGCAATTAATCAGGCCTAAATCCACTAACCACATCCTAGGCTACCTAACCACCTAGAATCCACTACAACATGCATATCTAACTAGCCTAATTATGAACATAAACAGAAAAATATGTAATTAACTGGGAATTGAAAGAAGGGTGGCGTTCGGCAGAACCTGGTAGGCGGATGAATGAAAGTGGGGCAGAGAGATGGCTGGGGAATGGTGGTGGTGGCGACTGACGCGGTGGTTGAGGGTGGCGCGGCGGTGTTGTCTGTTCGGAAGCAGGGGGTTCGGGTGGGGTAATGGCGGTAGGGTAGGGGGTAATGGTGAAGAGGGGGGTTGGAAGAGAGGGGGTTTGCAGCGGTGACGGCGCAGTGGGCGGTGGTTGTCCGCGGTGGTGGCAGCGGTGGTTAAGGGAAGAAGAGAGAGAGAAAGAGAAGAAAGAGATGGAGGGGAGAAGGGGGTGGCGCGGTGGCGGTGGGGTCTGGGTGGTCGATGGTGGGGCGATGGTCGGTGGTGGTGGCTGGAAGTAGGTGGTGGTGGTTGTAGAGAAGAGAGGAAGGAGAAGGGGGTTGGGGGCGTGCGAATGGGTAGGGTTTCGCGTGCTGGGGGGTTATCGAATTTAAATCCACACGATCGCGTGGGGCACATGGTCACGTGGCTGGGGTGGAATGGGGGTTGACGCGATCGCGTGAGTGATGCGATCGCATGGAATGGGTAAAAGGATGAATGACGCGGTCGCGTGAGGCATGCGACCGCGTTGTTGGAAATTGTGCTAAACGCGCAATTCCAGCGTCGTTTCAACGCAACTCTCTGTCTCCTTTGGGGTGTTGTGCAATCCACGCGACGCGATCGCATCGCTCACGCTGTTGCGTGGGATTGGTGTTGTGCAAGTGACGTGATCGCGTCATGGACGCGACCGCGTGGATCGTTTTGTGCGAAACGTACAACAGCCGCACGATTCCAGCCCAACTTTCTGGGCGTTGGATCCTTACACCGATTTTCAGGTCACGCGGCTGCGTGAATGACGCGGACGCGTGGGGGTTTGTTTTTCACAACTGGCGCGATCGCATGAGTGATGCAATCGCGTTGTACGCCTACTCTTTTTTTTTTATGCAGGTATGCAATTATGCAGTATGCAATGCGAATGAATAATATTCAGGTTCAATTGAAAAGGAAAACAAAAATAAATAACACAAAATAAAACTGAAAAAGAAACGACCATACCATGGTGGGTTGTCTCCCACCTAGCACTTTTAGTTAAAGTCCTTAAGTTGGACATTGGATGAGCTTCCTGTTATGGCGGCTTGCGCTTAAATTCGTCCAGAAATCTCCACCAATGTTTGGAATGCCAACAGCCTCCGGGGTCCCAAACTAGGCATGTAAAGCTTCTGAATATCTTCAAGCAGATTGTCAGGCTCCCGGGGTGACGAATGTCATAATAGATTCCAGGATCCCAAACTTTGCTTTTAGATCCGCCTTCGTCTCGATCTATATTTTTCCATCCGGGCGGTTTAGAAAGTAGATTTTCACCAAGATGACCAAACGTTTTCCGAGATCCATTCGATTGATCATGATGCCAATCCGTGCACTTCGAATTTAAGCGTGGAACCTTATTGAACCTTGTGTACCTGCTCTGAGTGCGAGCCATTTTCCTCTTACTCTTAAAGCCGCAGAGAGCTCTAAGCTGGCCATCTGTTTCAAGCAAACCATATTCAAGTGGGAAAATAAAGCTAAAGGTTAAGGATTGTACCCACTTGAAGCTTGTATTGGGTGGTAATAGCCTTGGGATAGGTGTTTCCAGTGGTTCTGTAAGTTCTACTCCCTTGTGCTCTTCGGTGAATTTCTTCACTTCCTTGCAGACTTCTTCAATTGCTTCCATGTCCTGATCAAAGCCTTCTATGTCTTCCTCGTCACTTAAGTCATAAACGGGAGGTTGAGAGAAATCTACCTCCGCATCATCTTCGTATTCACTTGGGGAAGATTCTTCGATCTCAGAGAATTCACTTGCTAATGCAAGTTCATTACTGGGAGAACATGACTTGAGATTATCATCATCAAGGAAACTTGCTTCTTGGATTATTCCGTCTAGTTCTTCATAAAAGAATTGCTTTGGGAGTTATGCACTATCCTCCTTAGCATCAATTGTAACGTTTTTAACAGAATTCTCCATAACTCTGAATTCCCATGGAAGTTCAACGTCTCCTAAGTCTTCAACCAACTCTTCTTCGTTTACAATGACAGCTTCCTCTACTTGTTCCAATACGAAGTCATGCCCTATTCTGTCCACTGGAGTTTCTAGTATCTCTTTCATGCTATGCTCTTCTTTAAATTGTCCACATGGGGCTGTGGGAGGTCCTTGAATGTTCGAACGTCTAGAAGATAATTGACTTACAGCTTGCTCCAGTTGATGAAGGGTTGTTTGAAGTTGATCTACTGTTTCCTTGAGGCGAACCTCTAATTCTCGGAGTGATGAATTTGGACGTGGTACATGGGAAAGTGGTGGTTTTTGGGAGTAATTGGATTGGAATTGGGGTAAATGAGGATCATATGGTGGTGAATGGTGAAAACGAGCTTGTGAGTGTGGTGGTTCGAAGTTACATTGAGAGGATGGTCTATAAGCACAGGGTGGGGCTTGTTGGTAACTACAAGGTTGTCCACCATGTCAATCGGCTTGGTATGCATTGTAGAATGGTCTTTGTCCATGATATCTTGGAGGGTGTTGTTGCCTAAAGGGTTGATCAGATCCTCTTGGCTCCATCCATCTTTCATTGCTCTGACCTTGATGCATGTTCCTATTATAACTTTCACTCCTTTCAACAATATTAGAACCAAACTCAAAGCGAGAGGGGTGAGAATTCATAGTAGCTAATGGAAATAAAAAGGGGAAAATAAAGACAAATAAACAAGTAAAAGAAAAATATTTACAATAACCAATAATAAGGCACACGATTGCAGTTCCCCGGCAACAGCGCCATTTTGAAAGAACTGAAGATTGATGGTTTAGAGGTTATAGTAAACTCTCATTGCAAATATAGTTACTAAGTCAAGCAATCAACCTTTCTTACAAACATTTTGGTTGTCACAAGTAACAAACCCCTTTAAAATTGATAACCGAAGTATTTAAACCTCGGGTCGTCTTCTCAAGGAACTGTAGGGAAGTATGTTCTTATTATTGGTTATGAAGATTGTAAATCAGGGTTTTGAAGATGAGGAACAAGTAATTTAAATTGAAATTAAAATAAGTAAAAGACTGTAAAATAAATAAATAACTGTAAAACACACTTTTGGCAAGATATGAAAAATTGGAAGTCCTATCCTAGTTATCCTTATCAATGATGATGAAAATTGAATCTTAATTCCACTTAGTTAACCTTTACTAGAGCAAGGGAAGGTCAAGTGACTAATTAGTTTGATCTTCAAATCCTAGTTAATTCCTAGAAAAAGATTGGGATTATTGAAGTTCAATTCAATTAGCAAAGATAACAATTATCGATCACGTTGAGTTTGATAAGTCTTGAGTTACTGATTTCTTAACCAAGACCAAAAGGGAAAAAGTAAATCTACTGGAATAAAAATGTCTTCAGATTGGAAGCAACAGTAACATAAATAAAAGAGAGCAATAATAAACTGAAATACCTCAAATAACATTAATTCAAAGAATAATCTGTAACATAGAAGAATTTATAAACTAAATTGAGAAGATAAATAAAAAGGAATGTTGAACCTGATAGAAAGAGATAATCCTGAAAGCAAAAGAAATCCTAATTCTAAATCCTAAAAGAGAGAGGAGAGAACCTCTCCCTCAAAACTACATCTAATTCATGAATACTAACTAATTGGAGACTCTTCTTTTGAATGCATGCATTCCCCCACTTCATAACCTCTGATATGTGCCTTCTGGACTTGAATTTGGGCCAAAAAGGGCTTCAGAAATCGCTGGGAGCGTTTTCTGTACTTTTTGGTGCGTGACCTCTGTCACGCGTTCGCGTGGGTCACGCGGTCGCATCATTTGGAGTTTTCCTTGTCACGCGGTCGCTTCAGTTATGCGTTCGCGTCAATCACGTGGTCGCATCACTGCTATTTCGCGTTGGCATGCGGCCGCGTCGTCCATGCGATCGCGTCACTACTAGTTTCTTCAAAAACTCCATTTTGTGCTTTCCTTCCATTTTTGTATGTTCCCTTTCCATCCTTTAAGTCATTCCTGCCTTAGAAGATCTGAGGGTAATTAAAATAAGGAAGTAAAGGGTAATTAAAATAATTATTTTTAAAGCATAGGAAATATGTTTTTCACATACATCACATAATAAGGAAGGAAAAGTAAAACCATGCAATTAACATGAATAAGTGGGTGAAGGATTGAATAAATCACTCAAATTGAGCACAATATATATCATAAAATATAGTTTATCACATAATCCATGAAATCAGAGAGGACCAAAAGGCCACGAGAGAGGAGCAACAAAGGCAAGGAAGAGACATAGAGGAGTTCAAGCACTCCATAAGATCTTCAAGAGGAAGAACTAGCCGCCATCACTAAGGTGGACCCGTTCTTTAATTTCCTTGTTCTTTTTTTCCTGTTTTCCGATTTCTATGCTTTATTTTTTATCCATTTTTGTGTTTTCATTACATGATCATTAGTGTTTAGTATCTATGTCTTAAAGCTATGAATGATTCCATGAATCCCTCACCTTTCTTAAATGAAAAATATTTTCTGAAAAAGAAAAAGAAGTACATGAGTTTCGAAATTTATCTTGAAATTAGCTTAATTATTTTGATGTGGTGGCAATACTTTTTGTTTTCTGAATGAATGCTTGAACAGTGCATATTTTTGATATTGTTATTTATGAATGTTAAAATTGTTGGCTCTTGAAAGAATAATGAAAAAAGAGAAATGTTGTTGATAATCTGAAAAATCATAAAATTGATTCTTGAAGCAAGAAAAAGCAGTGAAAAACAAAGCTTGCAAAAAAAAGAAGAAAATGGCGAAAAAAATAAAGAAAAAGAAAGAAAAAGAAAAAGCAAGCAGAAAAAGCCAATAACCCTTTAAACCAAAAGGAATAAAATCCTGGCCTAAGCGGCTAAATCAAGCTGTCCCTAACCATGTTCTTGTGGCATGAAGGTGTCAAGCAAAAAGCTTGAGACTGAGCAGTTAAAGTCATGGTCCAAAGCAAAAAGAGTGTGCTTAAGAGCTCTGGGCACCTCTAACTGGGGACTCTAGCAAAGCTGAGTCACAATCTGAAAAGGTTCACCCAGTTATGTGTCTGTGGCATTTATGTATCCGGTGGTAATACTGGAAAACAAAATGCTTAGGGTCACGGCCAAGACACATAAAGTAGCTGTGTTCAAGAATCAACATACTGAACTAGGAGAATCAATAACACTATCTGAATTCTGAGTTCCTATGGATGCCAATCATTCTGAACTTAAAAGGATAAAGTGAGATGCTAAAACTGTTCAGAAGCAAAAAGCTAGAAGTCCCGCTTATCTGATTGAACTTAATCTTCATTGATAATTTTGGAATTTATTGTATATTCTCTTCTTTTTATCTTATTTTGTTTTTAGTTTCTTGGGGACAAGCAACAATTTAAGTTTAGTGTTGTGATGAGCGGATAATTTATACCCTTTTTGGCATTGTTTTTACATAGTTTTTAGTATGTTTTAGTTACATTTTATTATATTTTTATTAGTTCTTATGCAAAAATTATATTTCTGGACTTTACTATGAGTTTGTGTGTTTTTCTGTGATTTCAGGTATTTTTTGGCTGAAATTGAGAGACTTGAGCAAAAATCTGATTCAGAGGCTGAAAAAGAACTGCAGATGCTGTTGGATTCTGACCCTCTTGCACTCAAAGTGAGTTTTCTGGAGCTACAGAAGCCCAATTGGTGCCCTCTCAATTGCGTTGGAAAGTAGACATTATGGGCTTTCAAGCAATATATAATAGTCCATACTTTATCTGAGATTTGATGGCCCAAACTGGTGCTACAAGCTAGCCAAAAACTTTCTGGCGTAAAACGCCAGAACTGGCACCAGAACTGGAGTTAAACGCCCAAACTGGCACCCAAACTGGCGTTTAACTCCAAGAATATCCTATGCACGTGAAAGCTTCAATGCTCAGCCCAAGCACACACCAAGTGGGCCCCGGAAGTAGATTTCTACACTATCTGCACTTAGTTACTCATTTTTTGTAAACCTAGGATACTAGTTTAGTATAAAAACTACTTTTAGAGATTTATTTTACATCTTATGTAACTTTTGACTTCTGAGAACCTCTTTGGGAGGCTGGCCTCATGGTCATGCCTAGACTATTTTCACTTATGTATTTTCTACGGTGGAGTTTCTACACCTCATAGATTAAGGTGAGGAGCTCTGCTGTTCTTCAAGAATTAATGGAAGTACTATTGTTTTTCTTTCAATTCACGCCTACTTCTTCTCCAAGATATACTCTTGTACTTAATACAGTTAAGTCAGAATGAAGGAGTGACCCATGACAATCACCCACTATCTTCGTTACTCGCTTAGTCAAGATCCGCGTGCCTGACAACCACAAGCGGTCTACATGATGTTCAACATAGTCATTGGACGACAGCCGGAGTATATTCTCTTGGGTTTCTAATCAATGATTCACATCATCTTTCCTGATAACAGAGCATCTGAATCTGAGATTAGAACCTTCGTGGTATAGGCTAGAACCATTGGCAGCATTCCTGAGATCTGGAAAGTCTAAACCTTGTCTGTGGTATTCCGAGTAGGATCTGGGAAGGGATGACTGTGACGAGCTTCAAACCTGCGAATGTTGGGCGCAATGACAGTATGGAAAAGGATAGAGAGATCCTACTCCGACGCTAGCGGGAACCGACAGATGATTAGCCGTGCGGTAGCTGTATATGGTATTTTTCATCCGAGACGAGAAATCCGACAGTTGATTAGCCGTACAGAGATCGTACCTGGTATTTTTCATCCGAGAGGATCATACATCTTGCCATGGAAGGGAGCACGCATGGTTAGAAGAAGACAATAGGAAAGCAGAGGTTCAAAAGCAACAAAGCATCTCCAAACGCTTACTGAAATTCCCACCAATGAATTACATAAGTACCTTTATTTTATTTTATGTTTTATTTATCTTTTAATTATTAAAACCTCATAACCATTTGAATCCGCCTGGCTGAGATTTACAAGATGACCATATCTTGCTTCAACCCGACAGTCTCCGTGGGATCAACCCTTACTCACGTAAGGTATTACTTGGACGACCCAATGCACTTGCTGGTTAGTTGTGCAGAGTTGTGAAAAGTGTGAATCACAATTTCGTGCACCAGAAACCAATGTTGAGGAGGAATGTACACACCCTCTAACACATGACTTGATCAATGAGGAAGAGTTGGAAGATGTTAACAAGAAAGTGGGAATTGAATAAAGTCATCAAGAGGTGGAAGACATCAAGGAGGAGTTTGATTTTGTATTAGAGAAAGTAGAGAAAGCCGAAATTATCGAAGAAGAGGAAGTGGTTGAAGACTTAGGAGATGCAAAACCTCCGTGGAAAACTCAAGTCATAGAGCCTCCTTCCAAGACACTTGAATTTGATGTTGAGGAAGGTATACAACCTCCAAGGCATATCATGGTTGATGACTTTGAGGAGGTTGATCATGAGATAGATTCAATAATTGATGAGTTTTAATCTACAATTGAATCCTCTCCCATTAGACTTGAAGAAGTGGTTAATGTTGAAGAAGTGTGTAAAGAGGTTGAAGAATTCAAAGAAGAGCACAAGGGAGTGGAGCTTGCAAAATCATTGGAAACACCTCTCCCCAAGCCATTGCCATCCAACACAACATTCAAGTGGGTAAAATTCTTATCCTTAAATTTTACTTTTCCACTTGAATATGCTTTGTTAGAAATGGATGGGCAACTTCACACTCTTTGTGGTTTTAAGAGTAAAAGGGCGATGGTAAGTGATTGGATACGCAAGTTTCGGTTCATTGTGGTTGAAAGCTCAAAGTCTAAATGCAAAGGTTGGTGTATAGCTCAATTGAATGGGTCTAAAAAGCTGTTTGGATGCCTTAGTGAGAATTTGGATTGCTTACCACCCGATTGGAACAATGATGATCCACTTAAAGATGGGTGTAGAAATAAGATTTGGGATCCCGGCATACAAGAGGATCAACTTTGGGAGCTCAAAACTTGTGAAGAACTTCATCAAAGCTTGGTGAATTCACTTGGACATGTTGGAGCTTATTGGAAGTCCAAGCGTTGGTGGAAGTTTCAAGATGAGTTCAAGCACAAGCCTCCATGACAAGGAGCTCAACCAATGTCCATCTTAAGGACTTTAACTAAAAGTGTTAAGTGAGAGACACCCCACCATGGTATGATCTTCCTTTTTTTATAATTCTATTTTATTTATGTGTTTCTATTTAATTCATTCTTTGTCTTTGTTAATTTTTACTTAAGCATGTTTCCTTTTTTATTCAGAAAAAAAAATTGCATCTGACGCGTAAGCGTCAATGACGCGCACGCGTCATGTGGATATTCGCTCTCTAGTATTCTGAACAGAGAGTTACGCTGGAACTGTGCGGGTGGGGTGCATGATGCATAAAACACCCAATGCGTACGCGTCACCAGCAATTTTGTCACTCCACGCGTATACGTCAGCGACGCGTGTGCGTGATATGAAAAACAGTGCAATTTGGTACATTGAACAGAGAGTTGTGCTGGAGGTGTGCCGCAATCGTGCGTTTTGCACGAAAAGAAGTCATGCGCACGTGTGACCGACGCTCACGCGTCACTGTTTATTTTGGGCCAACCACGCGTACACGTGGACGACGCTCACGCGTCACCTGCCTTTTCCTGTTTTCACGTGCACGCGTGACCTATGTGCACGCGTTGCGTTGCGCCCTGTTTCTTTTCATTTCTTTCTTCTTTCTTCTCTCCTTTCTCTCTTCTTTCTTCTTCCTTTCTTACTTTCTTCCTCTTCATTTCTTTAACTTCTCATCCTTATTCTCTTTTATTTTCTTTTGTTTATTGCATTTGGCATTACATTTTAAGTTTGCTATTTTTCCATTGGTGTTGAATTTTCTTACTCATCTGTCGCATATATTTCTTCTATTGTTTTGGTACTTAGTGACTTATTTAACATTGTTGGGTGATATTATTTATATGTCAATGCTAATCTTCTATGACACTTGTATTCCTTGTGCATTGATATGGACTCATATTGTCTTTCATGACCCACTCTCTCTCCCTCATTATTGCAATTCTTGCACTATTGATATGCCTTTGCCTATATTGTTTTCTCACTTGCATGTTGTAGCTACCATGTATTTGAGAACCTTATTACTATTTGGCATTAGCCCACCTATATTTTATTTGTTTTCATATCCTTGTTGTGAGTTATTCTTCTTCCTTTTCCTCTTCTTTCAGGATGGCCACCAAGAAGGAAAACGGAAAACTTCTAAATGGGACAACGAACAAGTCCTTCCGCACACTCTTTTGAAGAAAGCGCATCAGTTGTAGTAACCCATCCACTTGCACATCTTTACATGCACCGAGGACGGTGCAATCTTTAAGTGTGGGGAGGTCGATACCGACTTCCGTAGGTTAGTTGCTTTCTTTTCAACACCAATGTTTAATATTCTTTGTTAGTTAGTTGTTGCATTGCATAATAGAATGCATGTGTAGTTAGTTGCTTTCATGTATATACTACTTGGTTGAAGTGATGAATTCTTTTCCAAGAAACTGTTTTAGAGCAGTTCACTAATTTGAATTAAAATTTTTGCTAAACTTGCTTGAAGAGTTTTATTTTGGAACATGGTTTTAGAGCTCGAACACACAAAACCAGTGAGATTTTGAGCCTATTTGATTGGTTGCATTTTATCAACCAATATTTTGTTTTGATGTGTGTTGTTCTCTCTAAAATTGTGATCTTTGTCTTGCTTGATTCTATATTTTCATTGTTTGATATATGCATGCACTTACATAATTGAGGCCTTATTTCACTATAGCTTACATACCCATATGTCCTTGACCTTTCATTATCCTTTATAAACTAATGTTGAGCCTTTTTAACACCATTTATTCTTTACTTTAGCTCATCACTAACTCTAAGCGGAAAATAATAATTTTCTTAATTTGAATCCTTGGTTAGCTTAGACTAGTGAGAGTGTTCATAATTTAAGTGTGGGAAAATTGGTTTGGGAACATTTGGTTTGAGAATTGGGCATTGTATATTTTTGGTGAATTTGTGAAAAAGATAGTTAAGCACATAGTCTTGCATCCAATATCTTAATCATATGCATTGAGAAAAACAAAAGAAAAGAAAAAGAAAAAGAAAAAGGAAAAATAAAAAGGAAAAATAAAAGGAAAAAAAAAAAGAAAAAGAGCAAATAATAAAAGGGGACAAAATGCCCCAAAGTAAATGGTGATAGCAATGCATATGTACTGCACTCAAAATTGGATGCATGAATATGTGGTAAACATAGTTAATGGGTAGTTAGATTTTATATTCTGATTACATGGAATGTCTTAAGATAGATGGGAAGTTTAGGTTGATCAAGGATTCAGATTTTAGTCCACTTAACCAAATACATTCCTACCTTTATCCTAACCCCATTACAACCCTTGAAAAGACCTCTTGATATGTGTATTTGTGCATTAAACTTGTGTTGGTTAGTAGAAGAAGAGCAAGTCTTAAAAAGCAAGATTAGTAAAGAATTGAGAGAATCGAACCTTAAACACTTGAGTGATCAGAGTGTATACACTTCCGGTGAGGATTAGATGTTCGATTCTTTGTTCCTGGCTTTCACGAGCTTTCTTCTTGCAAGTCTACTTGTACTTCATTTTATGATTTGAATTAGTGGAATCTAGTTCATATTTGTTCTAGGAGAATTTGATTTACTTTTAACCAAGTAGGTAGAAGCATTTCACATTTAGTTGCATTCATAAAGACAGGTTGCATTTCATACATTCTACCATTCCTCTTCACTCTTTTATAGTTTCGCTTGAGCTTAGCATGAGGACATGCTAATGTTTAAGTGTGGGGAGATTGATAAACTGCTATTTTACAATTTATTTTGTGTTGAATTCAGTGGATTTTATCCATTATTCTCACACTTATTCATAGAACTCACATGTTTTACATTTTCCGTCCAAATTTCATGCTATGATTGAAAACATACTTCTTTGGCCTTAAATTTGCTAATTTTAATCCTTTCTTATTACTATTTGATGCAGTGATATGTGTGTTAAGTGTTTTTAGGTTTATAGGGCAGGATGACTTAGAGGATGGAAAGAGAGCCTACAAAAGTGGAAGAAACACAAAAATTTGAAGTTTTAAGAAGCTGGCAGCGACGCGCACGCAAAGACGACGCGTACGCGTGACCGGTGCAGCAGGCAAGTGACGCGTACGCGTGGCCGATGCGTACGCATGACAAAGCATAACGTGCTATAGATATCAGAATTCGCTGGGGGCAATTTCTAGACTGTTTTTAGCCCAGTTTCAAGCTCGAAAATGAAGATTAGAGGCTGCAGAGTGGGATGAATGGGGAGATCAATCATTCACTTTTGATTCACACACATTAGGCTTAGATGTAGAATTTTAGAGAGATAGGCTCTCTCCTCTCTCTAGGTTTTAGGGTTTTTAGTCTTGTTATTTCTCAAATTCAGATTTTAATTTTACTTTAATTTATTTTTCTCTTACTATTATTTGTTTAAGCACTTTAGTTCATCTTCTTCTCTTGTTAATTTCCCTTTTTTGCCTTTTTTGTGTTTATGAGCTCTTGTTACGTTTGATTTCTTTTAATACAATTTATGTTTTCTATGTTTATTATTGCTCTCTTTAATTGTTAGTCATTGATTCTTGCAATTGGTTGTTTAGATTTTATTATCTCTTATTAATTCTCCATGCTTTTATTTTGTGCCTTCCAAGTGTTTTGATAAAATGCTTGGATGGCTTTTAAATTAGACTTTTATGTTTTTAACTTGGATAGATCAATTAGAGACTCTTGAGTTGTCAAAGCCTCTTGTTGAATAGTAATTGAAGATTGCCGGTTAGCTTGAACTTCAGCAAAACTAGTCTCTCACTATGAGGTGACTAGGACTTGTGAATTCAAGTTGATTGTATGCACTTGACTTTCCTCCTTTGGTTAGAGGTTAACTAAGTGAAGGCAATTTACATCCATCATTACAATTGATGATGAGAATTAGGATAGAACTTCTAATTCTCAATCCTTGCTAGGAGCTTTCTTAGTATTAATTTATTTTCTTGCCATTTTACTTTCTTGTTTCTTATTACAAAACCCAAAAAGATACAATCTCATAACCAATAATAAACTACACTTCCCTGCAATTCCTTGGGAGACGACCCGAGGTTTAATACTTCAGTTAATTTTATTGGGTTTGCTTAAGTGACAAACAATTTAAACATTGACTGAGGATAATTTTTTGTTTTAGAACTATACTTGCAACGCGATATTTTTGTGAAAATCTTTACCGACAATTTTCCTTCGTCAGTGGAAAGTGTCATCCTGAAGTTCCGTGCAGATCCGGACTTGGGGTATGCTATTTTTGTGGACAGCCTGGGCACTTGGCCAATAATTGTCCAGAGAAAAAGAAGTATGAGACTGGTAGGGTACAGCAGCCAGGGAGAGTGTACACCACTTTTGCAGCAGGTGCTGAGGGATCTGAGACACTGATTAGAGGTAATTATGAAATGGCTGGTAAAATCTTAAATGCTTTATTTGATTCAGGAGCAATTCATTCATTTATTGCATTTGAAAAGGCTAATGAATTAGGATTGAGAATGGTGGTTTTAGGTTATGATTTGAAAGTGCATAATGCTACTCATGAAGCTATGGTGACTAGGTTAGGATGTCCACAAGTTCCATTTCGAGTACAACGTGAATTTATGCATGATTTGATTTGCTTGCCGATGACTGGTCTTGATTTCATCTTGGGATTGGATTGGTTATCCAAGAATCATGTTTTGCTTGATTGTTCTGAGAAGTCAGTACAGTTTATGCCGGAAGGGTCAGAAGCGCCGATTGTGGTGAATAGTTACTATTTAAACTCTATGAAAGTAAATTGTTCTGGAACAGAATGTCAGGGTATTATGTTATCAACTACGGGAGTATCAGGTGATGATAAGAGTTTAGAGCAGATTCTGTTTTTATGTGAATTTCCATATGTGTTTTCGGATGATATTAATGAATTTTCACCTGATCGGGAGGTTGAATTTGCGATTGAATTGGTGCCTGGAGCCGGGTCGATTTCGATTACTCCTTATAGAATGTCACCTTTAGAAATGGCTGAATTGAAAGCTCAGCTGGAAGATCTGTTGGGTAAGCATTTTATTCGACCAAGTGTTTCTCCATGGGGAGCCCCGGTGTTACTAGTAAAGAAGGACGGAAGTATGTGCTTGTGTGTCGATTACCGACAATTAAATAAGATTACTGTGAGGAATAAGTATCTGCTACCTAGAATCGACGACCTAATGGATCAGTTACATGATGCCGGTGTGTTTTCTAAGATTGATCTGCGATCCGGGTATCATCAAATAAGGGTTATAGATGAAGATATTCCGAAAATTGCTTTCAGGACGCGTTATGGACATTATGAGTATACGGTGATGTCTTTTGGGTTAACTAATGCTCCAGCAGTATTCATGGATTATATGAATAGGATTTTCCGGCCATACCTGGACAAGTTTGTTATTGTCTTCATTGATGATATTCTTGTTTACTCTAAGACTGAAGAGGAGCATGTTAATCACTTACGAACTGTGCTGCAAATTCTAAAAGACATGAAGTTACATGCTAAGTTATCTAAATGGGAGTTCTGGAAGAGTGAGGTGAAGTTTCTCGGTCACGTAGTAAGAAAGCAGGGAATAGCGGTGGATCCTGCTAAGGTAGAAGCAGTGATGAAATGGGAGCAACCAACTTCAGTGACAGAGATCAGGAGTTTCCTAGGATTGGCAGGGTATTATCGGAGATTTATTAAGGGATTTTCACAGCTCACCTTACCTTTAACTAAGTTAACTAGGAAGGATACGCCTTTTGTCTGGACTTTAGAGTGTGAGGAGAGTTTTCAAGTATTGAAGCAAAGGTTGACTACTGCACCCGTGTTGGTATTGCCTGAGCCAAGTGAACCATTTGAAGTGTACTGTGATGCATTATTAAAAGGTTTGGGTGCGTTCTGATGCAGCACTGGAATGTAGTAGCATATGCCTCACGGCAATTAAGGCCGCATGAGATGAACTACCCGACGCACGACTTAGAACTTGCTGCTGTTGTGTTTTCTCTAAAAATTTTGAGGCATTATCTCTATGGCATTAAGTTTCACATTTTCTCATATCATAAGAGTTTGATGTATCTATTTGAGCAGAAAGAGTTGAATATGCGACAGAGGAGGTGGATGGAGCTTCTAAAAGATTATGATTTCAAATTCAATTACCATCCTGGAAAAGCGAATATTGTGGCAGACACCTTAAGTCGAAAATCTTTATATGCAGCTTGGATAATGCTGCGAGAAGAGGAGTTACTAAAGGCATTTCATGGTTTGAAACTGGGAGTTAGGGAAGAATCTAGAATTCTATGCTTGAATCAGTTGCAAATTTCAAGTGATTTTAAATTAGAACTTTTGAAGGCTCATCAAGATAGTGAAGCGTTACGTAAAATATTGTCGGCAATTGAACAGGGAAAGTAGTGGAGAGTGTCAGAAGATAAGGATGGTTTGTGGAGGTTCAAGAACCAAATTATTGTGCTAGATGTCGGAGACCTGCGACAAAGTATCTTGAAGGAAGCTCATAAGAGCGGGTTTTCAGTCCATTCAGGAAGCACCAAAATGTATCAAGATCTGAAAGCGATATTCTGGTGGCCAGGAATGAAGAATGATGTGGCGATGCATGTATCTAAATGTTTAACGTGTCAGAAGGTTAAAATTGAGCATCAGAGACCATCAGGAACCCTTCAGCCTTTAGAGATTCCACAATGGAAATGGAAGAGTATCGCAATGAATTTTGTGACAGGATTGCTTAGGACTCGGACTGGTTATGACACTATTTGGGTAGTTATGGACCGACTAACAAAATCAGCTCACTTTCTCCACATCCGAATAAGTTGCACAATGGAAGAATTGGCTTGAATGTACATCAAAGAGATTGTCAGATTGCATGGCGTGCCTGCTACCATTATATCTGACAGTGATCCCTATTTCACATCAAGGTTCTGGGGAGCCTTTTAGCGTACATTTGGAACTCAGTTAAGTTTGAGTACTGCATATCACCCTCAGACAGATGGTCAATCAGAGAGAACTATCCGGACTTTGAAAGATATGCTAAGAGCTTGTGTCTTAGACCAGCCGGCGAACTCGGATTGGTATATGCCATTAGTAGAGTTTGCTTATAACAATAGCTACCATGCGAGCATTGGAATGGCTCCGTATGAGGCTCTGTATGGCAGAAAATGTCAATCCCCGCTATGTTGGTATGAAACTGGAGAAAGAAGCTTATTAGGGCCTGAGATGATAGCTGAAACTACTGAGCAGATAAAGAAGATTCGTAGCCTAATGCTTATAGCCCAAAGCCGTCAAAAGAGCTATGCTTATCAAAGGCGGAAGCCTTTAGAATTTGAAGAAGGGGAGCATGTCTTTCTGAAGGTTACACCAACCACTGGAGCGGGAAGAGCTATTAAAACTAAGAAACTAAATCCCGTTATATTGGACCGTTTGAGATCCTGAAAAGAATTGGCCGGTGGCTTATAAGATTGCTTTACCGCCATATCTTTCGAACTTGCACGACGTGTTTCATGTGTCACAGCTTTGGAAGTATACTCCTGGTGCAAGTCATGTTCCGGAACCGGAACTGATTCAAGTGAGAGAATATTTAACACTTCCAGTAATTCCAGCGAGAATTGATGACACCAGCGTTAAACGATTACGTGGGGAGGAAGTATCACTGGTAAAAGTAGCTTGGAGTCGATTAGGTATTGAGGAACATACTTGGGAACTTGAATCGGATATGCGGAAGGACTACCCACATCTCTTTTCAGGTAACTAAATTTGAATTTTGAAGGCAAAATTCTTTGTTTGATGAGTAGGATGTAAACCCCGTTAAATTAGTAAATAGTTAGTCAATAAATTAATTTTTAATAAAGAAAATTAGAAATGTGAATATTATATTAAATTAGGATAGAGCTCATCAAAACGAGAATTTTGATACTAATTTCAAGAAATTCGGCCCAAGATTGAACCGAACGGGCCGGACCGATTGAACCGGACCCAAACCGGGCCCGTAGGCTCAACTGGCCTAGCACATTTAAATGAGGCACGGTTTCTTTCTTCTCCCATTACAGCAAGAACGCTGAAAGCAATTAAACAGGGGAGAAGAAGAAAAGAAACCCCTGACCCTTACAGTAATTTCAAAACGTCGTAACCCCTCCATTCGAGCTTCGATCGCCGCACCGTTTGCGGCCACGCGACCACCGTGTCGAGCTCTACATTTCTACCAAAACAATTTCATAGGTAAGCCATTAATTACTCTCAGCCACTCCTTTCCCCCAATTTTTGAAAGTATTATAGGGGTGTTGAGTTTCTTTACTTTTTGATGTTTTAGGATCCAATTAGCTTGAGAAAAACGTTCACACTTGCTTATATGAAGCTTGGGTAAGGTGAAGATACTATAATTCCATTTTAATTTTACTGAATTTGAGCTTTGAGTATTAAGTTGGGTATATATGTGTTATGAATGTGTATAAGGTTGTGAATAAATAATTGGAGCTTGAAATTGTGAATATCAGAACTTAGAGGAAGCTGTTTTATTAGACTTTTGGGGGCTGTGTTTATTTTAGTAAGTTGCCTTGGACAATACGTGGAAAATTGGCCAAGGTATGGTTTAGATTTCTTGCATTTAATATATAATGTTCTGTAAAAATTTAGGCTAAATGACCATAGGATAGGTTGGAATGTATGTGTATATTGTTGTTTAGTATCTTGTTGTTAAATATGGATTGGCATGGTGCTGTGGATTAGCTGATGGTTTGGCAAATTGTAATTATTGATTTGAGGATATAATTATGTAATTTGTGATCTAAGATTTTGGTTGTAGGATTTGGCATGTGTATATGTAATTATTGTTGGTGTGAAGTATGACTTTTATGTGGTTGTTATATTGAGAAAGGAGGACATTTTGTGTAGCAAGTGCAAGTTGTTATGTTGGTATCATGGGATTTGTTTTGAATGAGGAAGAGGTTTTGAAAGTTTATAAAATTTTGGTTTTGGGACGAACTTCGGTGAGCTATAACTTGGCTTTTGGACCCTCAATTTGTTTCCAATTTGCTTTAAATGAAAATTGGGTTTGTGAAGTTTATACCGTTCAAAGAACGGATGAAAAACGATTTAAAACGACCAAGTTATATGTGTCAGAAGTTTGGTTAAAAATTATGCAATCCTACAGCTTTCTACCTAATCAGGTTTTTGAAAAAACGTACGTCCACGCGTACACGTGGCCCACGCGTACGCGTGGTATGGGAATTTTGACTATGTGTACGCGACTAGTCCTATGCGTAAGCATAAGGGGTCAACATGCATGTCCACGCGTACGGCATGGCCCACGCATGCGCGTGACATGATGTAGTCACCTACGCGTACACATGGTATAAAGATGCGCGCGCGAGCTGCTCTATTACACTCCCACGCGTACGCGAGGCCCCTTTTTCAGTAAACATGATTTTTATGAGTTTTAAATGCTATTTCAAACTTCTGAACCTCTATTTTCTTTCTTTTAGTCACAAATAATAGTGTTACACCTGATAACCAGATGAAGTTAGGAAATAGGGATAACTTGGAGGTGAAGTAAAGCTGAAAAGTGATAACTTGACTATGAAATGCTACGGATGACCATGTATGATACTTGGCTTGAATAATCAAATGATCAGAGATACGAGATTTCCTAGGTAAAGTACCGTGGCTTGCCACCACGTGTACTAGGTTGAAAACTCGATACTATGTTGATCCTACGACGTAAGGGTGACCGGGCACTTATAAATTCCCGAGAATGGTACCCCCATTGAGTGATTTGATATATATATGAGAAAAAGCTATGCATAGACTCATGGGGATGCGCATCGGGGGATAGTCCAAAGGTTTAGCAAACCGGACTTGTTGGGTTAGCTTTATAACCGACAGATGAGACTCATCAGCTATAGGACAGGCATGCATCATGTGCATATTACTTGAATTACTTGTTTGTGCATTAATTGGGTGTGCCTAAGTGCATTTGCTATGTTAAATGTATATTTGCTATCTGCAGTACTTGTAACCTTCTTATGTTTGCTTTTATCTGCTTATTTGTCTGTGATATGTTGTCGGAGATGGAGGAATGGAGAAAAGGCAATGGGGCTTAGATTCAAGATTAAGTTAAGATAGGCTTAGTTACTCTTATAAAACTACCTTTTATGGCTTCTGTTTAATACTTTAAGCTTTATAATCTGAGTGTCGGTGTTCTAGGATTGCCTCTGGCATTCCCAGGACCTTATATCGTATATGTGTGGCACCTTTACCATACTGAGAACCTCTGATTCTCACTCCATACTATGTTGTTGTTTTTCAGATGCAGGTCGAGAGGCACCTTGTTAGGCGTCTAGACTTCTGAAGCGAAGTGGTTATCGGGTTATTTTGTTGTATGGTTATGTATATATATGTACTTAATTTTCTCTCCGCATAACTTGTTCCTGTTGGTCCCCTTTGAGGCTTATGGAGAGACAAGACTTTGTTTATGTAAATTTGGATTTTGGATATGTATATATATGTGTATATATTCTCTGGCCAGTCTTGACTTCGCGAGCTGAGTTAGGAGCTTGTTATTTTGTATCTTTGGCCCTCTATTCCTACTTTTGTTGTCTTATGCTTGATAGTTATAGTTTTTTTTAGCACATAAGTTAACTCGTTTCTTGAGTGTTGTGCTTTTATTTCGAGATTTTTGTTTTATCTGTTCTTCAATGCTCCTAGTTTATTATATTCTTTCTGCTATTATATGTATAATTTTTATTTTAGAGGTCGTAATACCACATCACCTCTGTTTTATGGCTTAAGCATAAAGCTCTGTGTGGTAGGGTGTTACAAGAACCAAAAAGAATGAAATAGAAAGCCAAATTAAAACATGTGAGAGAAAGAAATAGAGAAGAAATATTATGGATGACTTAACTTTTAAGTATAACATATTGTTATGCTATCTTCTAGGTGTGTATAGTGATTATTTTTGCTGCCAAGAACTTACTAGTGATAAGACGTGCTTATAAAAATTTTGATAAATATATGTGCTCATTGCTATGCTGAAATGACATAAGCCTAGTAGTCAGTAACAAGTAACCAGCTGTACTATTTTATAGCAGATTCACTTAAAGGGAAAGATATTTCTACTTTTTTTAATACCATTATTTCATATTAAAAAAAATCATGAAAGAATAGCCTTGTATGTCAATTGAATCCTGTCTCAAAACCATTTCAAGTCATAAAAGATTATCTGGGATATATGAAATCAACATAAGATCAATCTCGAACGTGTTCATGGCTACTTCATTAAGTTCATATAAATTAAAGAGACACATCATTCAAGCCAAGTGTATTAATTACATGCCAATTTTTCAATAACCAGATCCACTAAATGTCTGTAAAAATTCAGATGTATCTAACAATATCAAAATAATAACTCCAAACAACATGCCTCAAAAGACCCTATTTTCTTCTTGTGTTTTATTGATGTCAAGAGTAAGCATTGGAGCATTGTTTACAGTAGAAATAACCTCCTCGGATAGGGATGGCAATACCACCCGAACCCACGGATACCCACCCCGCCCTACCCGCTCGGAGCGGGTAATTACCCGCCCTGCACCAGGGCGGGTTCTTGGGAGGGGCGGGGTGGGGTCGGGTTTAGGTGATACCCGCCGCTACCCGCCCCGCTATATATATATATATATATATATATATATATATATATATATATATATATATATATATATATATATATATATATAATATAATATAATTTTAATATATAATATGTATAATATATGTAAAATAATTAGTAAATGATTAATAATATTGTATTATATTTAAATTTTTACTTTAATTTATATTATGTATGTGATAATGGTTATATAAATTTTGAAATTTTATTTTATTTATTAGATTTTAATAATTATAGGGGCGGGTAGGGGCGGAGCGGGTACACGTAGGGGTGGGTTAGGGTTCAGCGTTTTACTACCCATGGGTAGAAGCAGAGCCGGTTCTATGCGGGTTGTTGTACGGCGGAGCAGGGTCGGGTAGAGTAAAAACCCGCCCCAATCCACTCCGTTGCCACCCCTATCCTCAGAGCTATCATCTTTCATAACATCTTCTTCCTGCATCGAGTCTTGAATCACCTCCCCTGTTTCTTCTGGAGTCTCTCAAGATAAACCTGAAATTTACAACAGCTCCAAGTGAATCCAATGTGTTACCAATTGTCCAAAACAAAAAAGGTTAAGCATAATATTGTAGAGCTATTATTTGGCTTACGCTTCCAAAGTCGTGCAAGCTTTCTCTCTATAGGAATGAATTTCTCCCGAGATGTAATATCAAATTCTATAGAAAGAGAATTCTCATAGCGTGTCTGCGCAATGTGCAACAGAGCATATATAAGTATTGAGAAGTTCTTGTCTAACTAGAAGTAATGGTATCACAATTCTTGATATTTATTACATTAATAAATATTATATTAATTGAAAGTACTTTTAACAAATGAAAGTACTTTTAGCACTAATCCAAAATTTCCCTCAGCGATACATCAATTGCAAAGGTGATATGGATTTAGTGAATGAATATTATTGAATTGAGTATGTTACAATACATGCGGGTCTTGGCATATATAGACTAGGGATTAGAGAATCCATGCAACAGACGGACCAATAATAGAGCCACTGTGTAATTGGATCCATGGGCTTGTTTGTTCAGTTTAAGTTTTAATTTAGCTGATTAATTGATCACTGATTTCGGGGGTTGACCATTGCTACAAAGTCCTCTATTATATGTCATCAAGACATCAACCCATGAGCGGTCAAATATTTGAGTTCAAGACTTATAACCCAAGAAAATAGAATTAGAGGTACAGTGTATCTACAACCAAATCAACTAAAGGCTTAAAGACTTAACATGATTGATTAATAGTGTATAACCAAATTCAAACACTTCCTCTATCCTTATGTTCGATCTCTCTCACCTAATGTTATTATTATGTATAGCAATGCAATTTAGATATATAGATACACTATTATAAACATTATAGTAGATAATTAACTATGTGATGGAAATTAAAGTCCCATCATATCAGCGGCATTTCTGCTGAGAGAGGAATGATAATTTCTGTACTTGTTTTGATTCCCTTTATATACTATTCAGCACCATTTTGTTTTATGCTCTTATCAGATGATGAACTATAAAAATGAGTCTAGATTCAAGAACTAAGTATGAAGAGAGATTTTGTACCCTAACCAGAACTTATGAGCATGTATGTATATATATATATATATATAGAGAGAGAGAGAGAGAGAAAGAATTATTCCCAATTCAAACAATTTTCTTTAAATCTCGGGGGGGGGGGGGGAATAATAGGAGATTACAAAATAAAAAATCCATGATGATAAATTGTGGTTATATAAACGTGGCTTCCAAATCCATAGTTTACTATAATTGATTCTTAAATCCATTTCTTACCTTCACCTCCTATAGTATTTGGTGCGACAGCTTCTTGTCTGTACTTATTATGAACACAAAGCCAAATTTTCTGCGGTACTTTCTTCTGAATTGCTCCAATTCCAACAATGTTGAGAGATTCAAACAAGGTTAGAATTTGGGTCGTGTCCTTTCTTTATAGTATAATAAAATCATTCAAATTACTGTTGCAGTTTCGAAAAGTAAAAAGAACAAACTATTGTCAGACATATTAGAGCGTACCAACATAATGGGCCTAGGCGCAAACTTAGCAGCCTCATCTATGTGCAGCTGTGCAGAGAATACATTCAGCCAAGATTGAATAAGCGACTTGTTAAACCATAAGTCCCTTGCAAACAATATTGCGTGCTCAAGCGATGAGAATGGAGATGCCTGAACCATCGCCTTGGAAAACCATATGCTAGTGCCGCAAAGAAAGAAGTCCCTCTCTTCCAATTTCCCTGATAAGTCCCCTCATAAAAGAAGTGAGGAAAATAACTTTATATATTCCTGTTAATCAACAGTTAAATCCTGCTGCTCTATTTTTCAAAAAGCCAAATCAAATATCTGAAATCCTTAATCACACTTGGCAATTATTCTGCCTATCAGAGAACCATTATAAGCCACCATCAGTTGTGACATTCACTGCTAGTGTAGCAGCAAATTATAGTAGAATAGTGTTCAAATGCACCATATTCTTAAAATTGTAAGATATGTACAAATGATACACCTTTCAGAGTCCTGCACAAAACACAATGAGCATTCTTGATGCATATGATAGCTCGATACTTAATCCAATGTCCATTTCAAAAAGATAAAATGAACATGTATGGTAGAATTAGCCATGTACTAGTACTAGTGTATATACATCAAAATTATTTGCTGGCTATGAGCATACATGGCGAAAGAATCATTATAAACTACTTAGCAAATAAATGTTAATAATTGACTACCACATCTTGGCAAAGAAATTTAATTAGGAGCATATGTATCACACCAGCAACATTATGAACCCCTTAGCAAATTGGTAAGATTATGGACTACCCTAAATAGCAGAGAATTAAAAATTAGGATTACATAAGAATCAACATCTAGCATTCTTCGTTGCCAAACACATCTAAGAATCAACAGCCTCCTCGCCAGTATCGAAGGCATCATTGGTGGGTTCTTCTAAATCGCCCTTCCTTATGAGCGAAAAACCTTCCACGTTACACTCAGCCAACCCAGTCAAACTCAGTTGGGGGGAAAGTTCCAGTTCACAATGATCATTCTCTTCGCCCATATCAAACAAATCTCTTGGCTTCACATGGACTACTACACCCCATTCCTTATCAAACTCATCATCCACGTAGTATACAAGGCGCGCCTCTAATGCAAGAATGTACGGTTCGTCATCCTCTCGATCACCAGTATGTATCGGATTAGAGAAATTGACCAAAATGTGGCTTAAAATATCTTGTTTTATACCTCTACCAAATGTGGTGTTTGCCCAGATACATCTAAATAAAACGACTGTGAATTAACCACTGTAATTCAACTCAATGATGTCCACTAGTTGTCCATAATACGAGATGCTACCAACTACAACATTATTGTCGTGCTTGCTTGCATAACTTTTAGTATCGAAAGTAACATGTCCCCACTATTCTAGGTTTTCAACCCTTCTTCTCTCGACAGTGTCCTAAACTTAAATCCATTCACGTTGTAAGCTGTAAAGCGGCTAGCTTGCACATTGGGGCCACATGCAAGCCACTGCAGTTCTTTTGAATGCCTAATGCTTCCTAAGGGGACCTGCTAGAGAACAGTTACACGTTTTATATATATTTGGGATAGAAACAATAGGAGACCGTCGATAACAAGATTGATCACAACAGGCCTCACCTCATGCTTGAACCACTCGAAAAATTCTTTATGCACAACACTGTCTATTTGAGATTGGGACCTTGTCTTGCTTCGCAACTTCCTTTTTTTGATGGCCCTGAAAGCACTGGATAGATCGTAGCAATATCATGTTAGAATCTCCATCTATAACTTATCATCTTGGTATTCTATAACCTCAACTGTACTTACTCTATGAACTTTTCCACAGCCGGAGAATTAACCAAGACATGACGGTGAGCTTGAAATTTTTCAGCTGGTGTGAGAGCGTAAAACGAAGCAGCCCCCACAGCGTTTTCTACCCCTGGGTCTTCACTATCCATAGGTTCACACAGTCGGTCGGCAACAGGCATTGGTCGATTGATCCTAATATCGACGTTATCGAGGTATCTTGAACAGAATATGAGAATCTCTTCAGATAAGTATCCTTCAGCAATTGAGCCCTCTGGTCGTGCTCTATTACGCACGTACTGCTTGAGACAACATAGGTACCTTTGAGAATATAACACGTGACTTAGTATGTATGGGTAATCGGGGTAAAAAATGTACATCAACAATTGTTTGATGATTACCTTTCAATTAGGTACATCCACCGATAATGCACTGGGCCACCTAGTTGCACCTCCTCGACAAGATGCACTGTCAAGTGAACCATGACGGTAAAGAAAGAAAGGGGAAAAATCATCTTTATGCGGCACAGAGTATGGACCACATGATCCTGAAGGAAAGGTAGTTGTTTAGGGTCAATGGATTTGCTGCATATTCGGCGAAAAAAGGATGATAGCTCGGCCAAGACAAAGGACACTAGGGCAGGCAAAGCATTCCTTAACGCAATTGGAAGTATGTACTCCATTAGAATGTGACAGTCATGGCTTTTCAAGCCCAAAAACTTGTGCTGTCTTAAGTCAACACAGCGAGAAATGTTGCTAGAGTACCCATCTAGAAAGACCACATTCTTGATAGTCCTTAAAAAGACATCCTTATGTGGATTGGTCATAGTAAAGATGGCAGATGGGTACTTTTCATCGTGCCAGGGCCACAGAGCATGCTTGATTCCTATCAATTGGAGGTCTTTCCTTACCTTAAAGTGGTCTTTAGATTTACCTTTCTCATTCAATATGGTGAAAACTATGTTGTCGCACACATTCTTCTCCATGTGTATCACATCAAGATTGTGACGCAATCCATTGTTTTCCCAATATGGGAGCTCAAAGAATATACTCCTTTTCTTCCAAAGAGACTCATCTTGTACGGCAGTTTGTTGTCCGCGTGTCCTTTTCCCAGTAACTGATTGCACCTTACCAAGGTGGACATGCACATCCTATAGTTGTCTCACAATGTCTCCACAAGAGAGTTTGACAGGTGGACCTCTATCCTCTATCTTTCCATCAAATCTATCCCGGTCCCATCTATATCTGTGGTTAGGATTCAGAAAGCAACGATGACCAATGAAACACCATTTTTGACTGTGTCTAAGCCGGTTAGTCTCAGCATCTAAATTTCACGCAGGACAAGCTCTCCCACCGTACGTGTTCCACCCGGACAAGTTGCCCAAACCTGAAAAATCACTGATTGTCCACATTAACGCAGTATACATCCTGAAAGTTTTTTTCTTATAAGCATCGTACGTTTCAACACCAACCCACAACAGCTTCAACTCATTGATCAAGGACTGTAAGTAGACATCTATATCATTTCCAGGGATTTTAGGCCTAAGAATAATCATGGAGAGGATAAAAAAGGTAAGTTTCATACAAATCCAAGGGGCAGGTTGTACAGAATAAGAACCACTGGCTAAATTGAGTACTTCGAGCCCATGTTTCCATAAGGGTTAAAGCCATCGCTAGCCAAGGCTAGACGAACACTACGCGGGTTACTGGAGAAATTGGAATAAGTTCTGTCAAATGCCTTCCATGCCTCACCATCCCGTGGATGCCGATAAATACCATCAGAGCTATGACCTCTCTTATGCCACAGCTATCAGCGGCTATCTTACTGGACATGTATAAAATCTGCAAACGTGGAATAAGGGGGAAGTAGCGAAGAGTCTTCGCCGCTTGCGGTTTTCCGTTCTTCCTAACAACCCTGTTGATCCTCACTCTTGAGTTCTTAGTCTTTTGCTTGCATCTCGATGTCCCACATCGCTTGCATTTAGATAGCCCTTAGTCACTGCCCTAGTATAGCATGCAGTCATTTAGACATGCATCTATCATCTTGTACGCGATACCGAGCTTTCTTATGATCATCTTGGCATCGTGCATAGTGTTCAGAATCCTTCCATGCTCAAAGGCATCCGCCAGCAACTCCAGTATCATTCCAAGGCCTTGTTGCTCACTCCGCACATAGACTTTATATGACAGAGCCTCACCAAGAAAGATAGCTTAGAAAACTTTGAACATCCCAGGTATAGCTCCTGCGCTCCATCTTCGAGCAGGTCATGCAAGTTGCGGGCCTCGCGACTACTTTCATTTGATAGGTATGGCAACTCCTCTCGATCCCTGCCAAGATGTTCATTCACTAAATCGTCTTCGTCGCCATGAAGTCCTGGGAAGTTGAACACCTCCTGAACCATGTCAATCATTAGCTCTTTGAGGTTTCTATCGGGTTCTACTTCTTGTCCTTCACTAGAGCTCTCTGCCACACGTCGCTCACCGTGATGTACCCAAAATGTATAACTAGAGGGGAAAGATTTTATTATCAAATGATCGTACGCATCCTCTCTAGTTTGGAGAAGGCGGAACCCACACTTCGGACATGGACAATGTATCATCCCATCGGACGATGTATTGGCAAATGCGAAATCTAAGAATCTGTTCAAACCGTCCCTATACTCTGGACCAATTCGTGGCTTTGAAATCCAACTCTTATCAATGTCTACTTCGATAATATAATAGAACACCGAAAATTCAAATAATAAAGTCAGACTACCAAATAATAACTAATAAAATAGTCATAAAATGGAATTGGACAATAACTCTTAAAATGAAAATAATAAAACATAGTTACTATCCTTCAGAACAATACGCATCACACAAGATGATTTATTAAAAGTTGCTTACTCATTGGAAAATTCTGCACTTTATAAAAAATTACTGAAAGAAAGAAATGCTGGTCCCAAAGCCAAAAAATTGAAATGTAAAATAAAACCTTAAAAAAGAAAAAGAAAAAAAGGCATAGACGTTAGAGTTAGGAACATACTTAAGACAAAAGCATCCAAGAACTAAACAATCAATTCTAAAAAAAAGGATTTTAATAATTCTACACTTACATAAATAAAAAACAAAGAGATAAAGGGCTTAAGATAACTAGTTTTAACATGCACATCAAACTTATAAATATATAAGTTTGGTTACTTACTATATGTGTACTTTTCAATTAAATAATATTAAGTAAGGTGCAACTCTGGTATGAAAACTAAACTATTATATATGTACTCCAACCACAAAATTATTGTTATTATATATATACATGACAATGTGGTTCACCTATATTACTATCTTGATAATTATATAGCTGTGCTGCTTGCTATTTGCTAAGGTAAATATCAACGAACATTCTGGAAACTAGTACCGGCTATGAAATAATTTACTACATTATTCATGTGGCATGCGTAAAAGTCACATCTACACTTCTATATTAAACATTGAAATCCTATTTCCTAGTACTTGATAAAAGGATTTAGGGGCTCACACAAGAATCATGCACTTCTCTCTAGAAACGACATACCATGTTCTTCCCATTCAATTTCAATCAGTAAAATTACAACAACAACAACAATAATAATAATAATAATAATAATAATAATAATAATAATAATAATAATAATAATAATTTATTTTATGTACTATTAGTACAAAATAATTACTTTTTTTTGTTGTGTAGACAAGATTTATATATACACCTGCTCCTACCAAAAAACAAAAATCTGAGTGCCAAAATTTTACCAAAAGATAAGAAAAAGGTGAGACAATATAACAGAAATTTGGAAGCATGCTAGTTGAAGTTCAAATTAGCTTCATGATTTGTACATAACACTCCTAAATTTTGCTGTTTCAAATTGGTAGAACAACTTGAGTCATAGAACAAATAGATCTGCGAAGTGGTTTGCCATTAATTTATAGGTCTTTAGATTAAAAATAAATACTTGGTAAATTCTCGAAAAGATTTTGTGCAAGACTCATTGGTTCTTAACAAATAAAATACCTATCACAGTTGAAGGTACAGGGACGCACCCCAAATAATTTGTTTCAAATCTCCGAGATATCCGCTCGTCAGAGAACCTGCTTCAAGGTAAAAAAACAAAAAAAAAGAATACAGAGATAAGCTTAAGTTAAGACAAATTCAGAATGTTACTCCGAGAGATGTCTAGAGCCAAATTGAAACCATTATGTAGCCCTGTAATAAGCTGGGGACCAAATTGAAACAAGAATGTTCCTAGAGTAAATTATCAAAATGTCATCACAAGTGGGAGGGTAGGAACGAGTATTATCAAAATGAGTTTCATGGGTTTTAATTTTATCCTATGTCATGGAAGAAAGCAGAACCACAAATTATCTCACAAGCATTTAAAAAAGAAATTAAAAAAAAAAGAAAAAGAGAAAAAGAAGATGGTAACATACATTTGGGACTAATGATTAACTCAACTTGAACTTATTTGTGTGAAAATTTAGATAATCCAAAAAATGACATAATTGAATGTGAATAAAGTAACATAAGGACGATAAATATGCACAGTGGCTGATTTGTGGCAAAAAGTGGTGCTCCTACTGTCCTATAGTTTCATGCTACAAAAGACAGGCAGTACCTACATAATTGAGATTTTGACTGAACATAGCACTTGTCAGCATGCCATAGAAGCAACCATAAAGAAGAAAACCAAAACTCCAGCAGAGTAGAGAGTGAATGAGAATAAAGGCAAATAAAATAAAATAAAAGTAACAAAAGCATGCCAGATTCTAAAAATATAACAAATAAACTATTGTATTCTATCATAATCAAGTCTCAAAAAAGGCCATTATAGGCTGTGTACGTTTTACTATTGAGGGAAAACAAATAATCAATAAAACATAATTTCCTACCATTTAAAGTCTAACACAACTTCGTAAATGAAAGGTAGAAAAGACAAACAATATTCAAACACTGGCCTAATAAACAAAATAAGAGCGAAAGTAACAAAATTGAGGGGCAAAAAACCTACAAGCAGTAAATCATTTTCTTAGCTTTTATAGCTTTGTAGATAGAAATGATCTCTCAGATTATCCCCCCTCCCCCATCTCAACCGAAAATAAAGAACCCATAAGCAGGAGAAATTCAATGAAAAAATCACAAAAATATAAAATTCAATTACAAAAGATATATAGAAAGGCAAAGCACCAATCAAAAAACATGGATTTACATTCATTCTACGTAAGTGGATCCCATCCCTTTTTGTCATTATTTAGACTATTTTAACTTTCTATTAGGAAACTGTCAATAAAATACTAATAAAATACTCAAGAAATTCCTAATGAATATTTTGTGCATATTAGAATTATATATGACAAACCTGCAAAGTTTGGATTGTTGAATCTTGCTATTGTATCTGCAATTTCTGATCTTGTTCTAACTCTAACAGTTGAGCAACTTGACTTCGAAGCTAAGTATTTTGTTCTTTCTCTATCTTATGTTTATCCGACGGCAAAATATGCTCTGTTTAATCACTAAAAATAAAGCTGTTTATTTTCATAATGGAATTGAAATAGGGAAAACTTAGAGATGGACATATAAAGAGGAGAACTGTGTGTTAACTCTCCTACACTAATTAGCACCAAAAATAATGTTAATAGTCCATATTGTAGGAAATTGTTAATAGTCCATAATGTTAATGGTCACATACTTACTTCAGATTTATTTGCATGTTTAATCGCATTGGTCTTTTGTGCACATTCCTTTTAATCAGTGATGAGGTGAAGTAATAAACATAAACATATCAAGACCCTGGGGTTCAGAAATTGGGGAAAACTTAAATCTGAATGTTAAATTGGGGAAGAAAATATTGGACAAAATTAATCGACCAATGTTGTTCAAAACATAAATTCAGAAGGAACAGAGATTAAATTGATGGAACATTAATTTATCAATAGCCATTGAAATTAAATGGAGACAAGGGAGAGAAACATACGAGAGAGAGAGAGGATGGTGTGCGATCGGCAACGCACAATAGGGCAAGGGCAAGGGGAGGGCAACCGACGAAGACACCGGGATGGATGGTTAGGGTGTCCACTGACGACGTCACAGATGTGCATGGAGGAAGGAGAAGGCCTGGATGATCCTTTTCACTTTACCTTCAGGCGCGGGAGCTACACAGCAGAGGGAGGCGACCAGTCACGGGGAAGAATGATGACACGGACGTGGCGGCTGGAACTGACGAAGGGACGAGTCATGACGGCAGGGAAAGGAGACTAGCGATTGGCACCTTTGCTCTGCTAGGATTCGCGCCAAAAGGAGGAAGGTTAAACGCGCCGAAATATTTTGGTAGGGGTATTTTAATGGAACAACCCCTCCCCCCACCAGGTTATTAGATGCGGTTGGGGTCCAAAATAGCCACCAATTCGGATCAATTGGAACAGAGCCTGATTATGCAACAAGAACCGCAGCAACTAACTTGATTTGCGGTGTTTTCTGGAAATGCTGGTAATTTTGTGCAGCTAAGAGCCGATTCTCTTGTAGTGATTATCATATTATTTCACAAATTGAATCAATGAGCTATTGTACGTAATAAACTTGTTAAAAAAAGCATGCATGCTTTTATTCCTATGTGTGCTTCTTATCCCAGCCCAAAAGTGGTGATCAAAATAAGCTGGAATCCATAAATGACGATATTCAAAAAGCTCTAAAAAAAAGGATAGAATCCATAAATCAGAAACTACAACACCAAAACGTATATAGTTTCACAAAGTTATTACAAAAGTAAAATACATAAATATCCAAACACTTAAAATAACATCAATTATTTCTAATAAAGCCACCTAAAAGCCACTTATTGTCTCCAACATCATACTTCATAAGAAAATCTTCTAATTTCTATTAAATGCATTCTCTGTAAAAGAGCATGACTCGTCTCTTGTTCAATTTCTTCAAGTCTCTTATAGCCATTTAATTTCTGTGGAATCTTCTTCATAATATACCAAATACACCACCTATGAATTGTTGTTGGCATACAAGTCTTAATAGCCCTTTGTATCGATGTACATTAATCGGTAAGAATGCCTTTTCCTCCCATGTAATGTAGCTAACATTCAAATAATTATTTGAATGATTGAATATCCTCATTTTTTATCAAAGCACATCCAAAAAGTGTAGAATGACCATGGTGATTCACACTAAGAAAAGAATCAAAAACTAAATTATACCTGAAGTCAACAACGCAAAAACAAATCAGCTATGCACCGAAAAAAGAATCAGATATGCACCGAAACATGTTTCACAAAAATCAGAACAACAAATTACCTTTTTGTATTATAAGTGGTATCAAATGAAACAACATCTCTAAAATACTCACAAGCAGTCTTGCTTTTTGCATCAACCCAAAAAGCATTTTTGATTGAGTGATTGATAAACCCATATTTCATGAGTTCTTTTCTGCTTAATTTGAGTGATTTATACAATCCTTCACCTGCTTATTCACATTAATTGCATGGTTTTACTTTCCCTTCCTTATTATGTCATATTGTGAAAAACATGTTTCCTAAGCTTTAAAAATTAATTATTTTAATTACCTTTATTTCCATTCGATGCCGTGATTAGTGTGTTGAGTAGTTTCAGATTTTCTAAGGCAGAATGACTTAAAGGATGGAAAAGAAAACATACAAAATAGGAAGGAGAAAGCAAAACGGAGCTTTAAGGAAACTGGTATCCACGCGATCACATGGATGACGCGATCGCGTGCCAAGCACAAATCAGCAGCGACGCGGCCGCATGACTGACGCGACTGCGCGCCTTAAGCAGAACGCACATGACGCGGTCGTATGACTGACGCGACCGCGTGGCAAGGAAAAGCTCCGAATGACGCGACCGCGTGACCCACGCGGACGCATGACAGAGGCCACGTATCAGAATTTACAGAATGCGCCCCCAGCGATTTCTGAAGCCCTTTTTGGCCCAGATCCAAGTACAGATAGCATAGACCAGAGGTTATAAAGTGTGGAAATGCACCCATTCAAAGAGGGCTCGCATATTTTACTTTTCAATGATTTAGATTTAGTTGAGAGGGAGATCTTCTCTCTCTCTCTCTCTTAGGATTTAGGATTTCTTCTTATTTTAAGAGTGACTCTCAATCCAGGTTTTATATTTTTTTGTTTTAAATTTCCCTTTCACTTTATTTATTTATTTCAATATCTGAGTTGGCTATTTACCTTTATAATTGGATCTATGAATTCTTCCATGTTACAAACTGTTATTTGAATTAATGATAATTGAGGTATTTTCAGTTTATGATTGTTCTCTTTGATTTAAGTTACCATTGCTTCCCATCTAAGGATATTTTTATTATTCCAGCAATTTTACTTTTTCCCCTTTTGGTCCTGGTTAAGAATTTAGTAACTCAACAGTTATTAAACTCAACATAATTGATAATCGTTATCTTGCTAATTGAGCTGAACTTAAGTAATCCCAACCTTTTCTTAGGAAATAAATAGGATTCAAAGGCCAGATTAATTAGTCCCTTGAATCTCCTTTGCTTTAGTAAAGGTTGACCAAGTGGAGTTTAGATTCAACTTTCATTATAGTTGGGAGAGATAACTACGTTGGACCTCCAACTTCCCTTACCTTGCCAAAAGTCTGCTTTACAGTATTTATTTATTTTAATTGCCATTTACTTTACTTGTCATTTAAATTACTTGCTTCTCATCTTCTAAACCCCGATTACAACCTTTATAGCCAATAATAAGAACATACTTCCTCGCAGTTCCTTGAGAAGACAACCCGAGGTTTAAAATACTCGGTTATCAATTTTTAAAGGGGTTTGTTACTTATGACACCCAAAACGTTTGTATGAAAGGACTTTTGTTGGTTTAGAAGCTATACTTGCAACGAGGATTTATCCGCAAATTTCTAGACCACGCAAAAGTTCCTCTCGTTAAAATGGCGCCGTTGCCGGGGAACTGCTAACGTGTGTCTTATTATTGGTTATTGTTAATATTTTTCTTTTGCTTGTTTATTTATTTTTGTTTTTCCTTTTTATCTTTATTTGCTACTATGAACTCTCACCCCTCTCGCTTTGAGTTTGGTTCTAATGTTGTTAAGGGAAATAGAAGTTACAGCAGGAATGTGCATCAAGGTCAGACCAATCAAGGATGGATGGAACCAAGAGAATCTAATCAACCCTTTTGGCAGCAACACCCTCCGAGATATCCTGGACAAAGACCATTCTACAATGCATACTCAGCTGAAAGACATGGTGGACAACCTTGTAACTACCAACAAGCCCCACCCCGTGCATATAAACCATCCTTTCAACATAACCTCGAACTACCACATTCACAAGCTTCTCTTCACCATTCGCCACCATATGATCCTTCCTTACCCCACTGCCAATCCAATCACTCCCAATCACCACCACTTTCCTTTGTATCATGTCCAAGTCCAGCAACCCGAGAAGCAGAGGATCGCCTAAGAGAAACAGTAATTAAATTTCAAACAACCATTAAACAATTGGAGCAAGCAATGATTCAATGGGCTTCTAGGCGCTCAAATACACAAGGATCAGCCACAGCTCCATGTGGATAGCCCAATGAAGAGCAGAGCATGAAGGAATTGCCAGAAACTCCAGTGGACAAGACAGAGAATGAATTTGTACTAGAACAATTAGAAGAAGCTGTCATTGTTCAAGAAGAAGAGTTGGTTGAAGACCTAGGAGATGCTGAACCTCCATGGGAATCCGGAATTGAGGAAAACTCCGTCCAGGATGCTACAGTTGATGCTAAGGAGGATATTGTACAATCTCCAAGGCAAATCGTTTATGAAGAATCAGACGGAATAATCCAAGAAGCAAATTCCCTCGATAATGATAGTCACAAGTCTAACTCTCTTAGTGATGAACTTGCATCCGCAAGTGAATTCTCTGAGATCGAAGAATCTTTCCCAAGTGAATATGAAGATGATGCAGAGGTAGATTTCTCTCAACCTCCAATCTATGACTCAAGTGATGAGGAAGACTGATGAGCGGATAATTTATACGCTTTTTGGCATTGTTTTTACTTAGTTTTTAGTATGTTTTAGTTGGTTTTTAGTTTATTTTCATTAGTTTCTAGGAAAAATTCATATTTCTGGACTTTACTATGAGTTTGTGTATTTTTCTGTAATTTCAGGTATTTTCTGGCTGAAATTGAGGGAGCTGAGCAAAAATCTTATTCAGGCTGAAAAAGGACTGCTGATGCTATTGGATCCTGACCTCTCTGCACTCGGAATGGAATTTCTGGAGCTACAAGAGTCCAATTGATGCACTTCCAAGTGCGTTGGAAAGTAGACATCTAGAGCTTTCCAGCAATATATAATAGTCCATACTTTGCTCAAGAATAGACGACGTAAACTGGCGTTCAACGCCAGTTCCATGTTGCAGTCTGGCGTCCAGCGCCAGAAACACGTTACAAGTTGGAGTTCAACGCCAGAAACACGTTACAGCCTGGCGTTGAACGTCCAAAACAGCCCAGGCACGTGAGAAGCTTTAGTCTCAACCCCAGCACACGCCAAGTGGGCCCCAGAAGTGGATTTCTGCACTATCTATCATAGTTTACTCATTTTCTGTAAACCTAGGTTACTAGTTTAGTATTTAAACAACTTTTAGAGACTTATTTTGTACCTCATGACATTTTTAGATCTGAATTTTGTACTCTTTGACGGCATGAGTCTCTAAACTCCATTGTTGGGGGTGAGGAGCTCTGCAGCGTCTTGATGAATTAATGCAATTATCTCTGTTTTCCATTCAAACACGCTTGTTCCTATCTAAGATGTTCATTCGTGTTTCACTATGAAGAAGGTGATGATCCGTGACACTCATCACCTTCCTCAATCCATGAACATGTGCCTGACAACCACCTCTGTTCTACATCAGATTGAATGAGTATCTCTTAGATTTCTTAATCAGAATCTTCGTGGTATAAGCTAGAATTGATGGCGGCATTCACGAGAATCCGGAAAGTTTAAACCTTGTCTGTGGTATTCCGAGTAGGATTCAAGGATTGAATGGCTGTGACGAGCTTCAAACTCGCGATTGTTGGGCGTAGTGACAGACGCAAAAGAATCAAGGGATTCTATTCCGACATGATTGAGAACCAACAGATGATTAGCCGTGCTGTGACACAGCATTTGGACCATTTTCACTGAGAGGACGGGAAGTAGCCATTGACAACAGTGACACCTTACATACAACTTGCCATGGAAGGAGCCTTGCGTGTGTGAAGAGGAGTACAAGAGAAAAACTGAAATAAAGAAGACAAAGCATCTCCAAAACCCCAACATATGCCCCATCATTGCACAATAATTATTTATATTTATATTTATGCCCTTTGACTCTTTACAATTGAAGTTGAAAAACACTGTTGTTGGCCTCCTGACTAAGAATAATAAGATAACCATAGCTTGCTTCAAACCAACAATCTCCGTGGGATTCGACCCTTACTCACGTAAGGTATTACTTGGACGACCCAGTGCACCTGCTGGTTAGTGGTACTAGTTGTGAAAAGTGTGATTCACAATTCGTGCACCAAGTTTTTGGCGCCGTTGCCGGGGATTGTTTGAGTTTGAACAACTGACGGTGAATCTTGTTGCTTAGATTAGGAAAAATTTTTCTTTTTGGTTTAGAGTCTTCTAATATTGTTTTTTGTTAAAATTTTAGAATCCTTATTTTTTTCTTTCAAAAAAAAAATTTTCGAAAATTATATTTTTATAATTGAATTTTTTTTCTTGTTTGATCTTTAGTTTTTCTTGTTTTGTGATTTTTCTTGTTTTTCTTGTGCCTTTTCAAAACATTAGTTTTCAAAAAAATAATTTTTTTCATTCTTAGTTATTTAAAAATACTTCTTCAAAACAAGTGTTACATTTATAACTCAGTTGGCTAGAGCGTTAGTCTGTGTTCTTGGCAATTGGGTCAGAATCTTTTATATTCTTTTCAAAATCTTCCTTTTCAAAAATAGTTTTTCTATCAAATCTTGTGCCAAACTTTAAGTTTGGTGTTTTCTTGTTGATTTTTCTTTGTTTTTCGAAAATTTTATTTTGGTTTTCTAAAAATTTTAAGTTTGGTGTTCTTTCTTCATGTTCTTGTGTTCTTGTGAGTCTTCAAAGTGTTCTTGAGTTTTTCTTGTGTCTTGATCTTAAAATTTTTAAGTTTGGTGTTCCTTGGTGTTTTCCTTCCAAAATTTTCGAAAACAAGGAGCAATAGATCTAAAAATTTTAAATCTTGTGCTATCTTATTGTTTTTCTCTTTCCTCTTTAAATTCAAAAAAATCTTTTCTCTCTATTTTAAAACAAATTTTCGAAATTTATTTTTAAAATTCAGATTTTTATTTCAAAATTTAAAATCTTTTTCAAATCATATCTTTTTCAAAACTCCCTAACCATTTTTTTTCTTTTCTCTCTCTCCATTTTTCGAAAATCTTCATCCATTTTTATTTATTTTATTTTAATTTATTTGATTTTTGAAATAAATAATAATTAAATAAATAAAAATAAATTTTTTATTTTACATCATCTCCCTTTCTCCATCATGGATCTAAGTGGAAATGAACAGTCCAGAAGGACTCTGGGGTCATATGATAACCCCTCTATTGCTTCATATGGGAGTAGTATCTGCATACCCTCCATTGGAGTCAGTAGCTTTGAGTTGAATCCTCAACTCATTATCATGGTGCAGCAAAGCTGCCAATATTCCGGTCTTCCACAGGAAGAACCTGCAGAGTTTCTGGCACAGTTTTTACAAATTGCTGACATAGTACATGATAAGGAAGTGGATCAGGATGTCTACAGATTATTACTGTTTCTATTTGCTGTAAAAGACCAAGCCAAGAGGTGGTTAAATAACCAACCTAAGGCTAGCATAAAGACATCGAAACAGCTGACAGAGAAATTCTGGAATCAATACTTTCCTCCAAAACGGATGACACAGCTAAGGCTGGACATCCAAGGCTTCAAACAAGGAGATAATGAATCTCTTTATGATGCCTGGGAGAGATACAGAGAGATGCTAAGAAAATGCCCCTCTGAAATGTTTTCAGAGTGGGTTCAGTTAGACATCTTCTATTATGGTCTTGCAGAAAGAGCTCAGATGTCTCTAGACTACTCAGCTGGTGGATCTATATATCCACATGAGAAAGACAATTGAAGAAGCTCAAGAGCTCATTGATACAGTTGCCAGAAATCAGCATCTGTACTTAAGCAGTGACCCTTCCATGAAAGAAGAGGCTAAAACAGTGACTACTGAACTCAGTCCTACTGAACAAGCTACTGAATTCAATCAGCAATTAGATTTTCTAACAAAACAGTTAGTCAAATTCAAGGAGAGACTACAAGAGACAAGGATGGCTAATATAAATATGGAAGAACAATTAAAGCAAACAAAGCAGCAGCTGTCAAAACAAATAACAGAAGAATGCCAAGCAGTTCAATTAAGAAGTGGGAAAATATTAAATATCCCACCTCAAGGCAGCAGGAAGCCAAGAAATGAGCAAACTACCCAAATTCCATCTGAGGACAGTAAGAGCCCAGTGAAAAATAATTCTGGCGCTAAAACGCCAGAAATTGGGTGGAAGGTTAGCGCTGAACGCCCAAACCATGCTCAGGACTGGCGTTCAACGCCAGAAACAAGCAAGGAATTGGCGTTGAACGCCCAAAGGAAGCACAGTTCTGGCGTTCAGACGCCAGGAACAGATGAGGAGTTGGCGTCTAACGCCACTCCAGCTTCCAACCCTGGCTTTCAAATGCCAGTGAGGGATTAGACACCTGCAAGTGCTGATAATAAATCCCTCAAGAAGGCTTCTCAACCTACCTCTGTAGGAAATAAACCTGCAGCAACTAAGGTTGAGGAATACAAAGCCAAGATGCCTTATCCTCAAAAACTCCACAAAGAGGAGCAGGATAAGCAATTTGCCCGCTTTGCAGACTATCTCAGGACTCTTGAAATAAAGATTCCGTTTGCAGAGGCACTTGAGGAAATACCCTCTTATGCCAAGTTCATGAAAGATATCTTGAGTCATAAGAAGGATTGGAGAGAAAATGAAAGGGTTCTCCTCACTGAAGAATGCAGTGCAGTCATTCTGAAAAGCTTCCCAGAAAAGCTTAAAGATCCCGGGAGCTTTATGATACCATGCATATTAGAGGGTAACTGTACCAAGACAGCTCTATGTGATCTTGGGGCAAGCATCAACCTAATCCCTGCATCCACTATCAGAAAGCTTGGCTTGACTGAAGAGGTCAAACCAACCCGGATCTGGCTTCAACTTGCTGATGGCTCCATTAAATACCCATCAGACATAATTGAGGACATGATTGTCAAGGTTGGGCCATTTGCCTTCCCTACTGACTTTGTAGTGCTGGAAATGGAGGAGCACAAGAGTGCAACTCTCATTCTAGGAAGACCATTCCTAGCAACTGGACGAACCCTCATTGACGTCCAAAAAGGGGAGATAACCCTGAGAGTCAATGATGATGAGTTTAAGTTGAATGTTGTCAAAGTTATGCAACATCCAGACACATCAGACGACTGCCTGGGCGTTGATATTATTGACTCCCTGGTGGAAGAGGTCCATATGACTGAGAGTCTCGAATCAGAGCTAGAGGACATTTTTAAAGATGTTCAGCCTGATCTGGAGGAACCAGAGGAAATAAAAGAACCTCTGAAAACTCCTCAGGAAGAGGATAAACCTCCTAAACCCGAGCTCAAACCACTACCACCATCCCTGAAATATGCATTTCTGGGAGAAGGTGACACTTTTCCTGTAATCATAAGCTCTGCTTTAGGGCCACAGGAAGAGAAAGCACTAATTCAGGTGCTAAGGACACACAAGACAGCTCTTGGGTGGTCCATAAGTGATCTTAAGGGCATTAGCCCAGCCAGATGCATGCACAAGATCCTATTGGAGGATGATGCTAAGCTAGTGGTTCAACGACAGAGGCGGCTAAATCCCGCCATGAAGGAGGTGGTGCAGAAAGAGGTCACTAAGTTACTAGAGGCTGGGATTATCTATCCTATTTCTGATAGCCCTTGGGTGAGCCCTGTCCATGTTGTCCCTAAGAAGGGAGGAATGACAGTGGTTCATAATGAAAAGAATGAACTGGTTCTACAAGAACAGTTACAGGGTGGCATATGTGTATTGACTACAGAAGGCTCAATACAGCCACCAGGAAGGATCATTTTCCTTTACCATTCATAGACCAGATGCTAGAGAGACTAGCAGGTCATGAATATTACTGCTTTTTGGATGGCTATTCCGGTTACAACCAAATTGCAATAGATCCTCAGGACCAAGAGAAAACAGCATTCACATGTCCTTCTGGAGTGTTTGCCTACAGAAGGATGCCTTTTGGTCTGTGTAATGCACCTGCAACCTTTCAGAGGTGCATGCTCTCTATCTTCTCTGATATGGTAGAGAAGTTTCTGGAAGTCTTCATGGATGACTTTTCAGTATTTGGAGACTCATTCAGCTCCTGCCTTAACCATTTAGTACTTGTTCTGAAAAGATGCCAAGAGACCAACCTAGTTTTAAACTGGAAAAAATGTCACTTTATGGTGACGAAGGGATTGTCCTTGGGCATAAAATTTCAAACAAGGGAATAGAGGTGGATCAATCTAAAGTTGAAGTAATTGAAAAATTACCACCACCTGCCAATGTTAAGGCAATCAGAAGCTTTCTGGGGCATGCAGGATTCTATAGGAGGTTTATAAAGGATTTTTCAAAAATTGCAAAACCTCTGAGCAATCTGCTAGCTGCTGACACGCCATTTGTGTTTGACACAAAGTGTCTGCAGGCGTTTGAGACCCTGAAAGCTAAACTGGTCACAGCACTAGTTATTTCTACACCAGACTGGACATTACCATTCGAACTAATGTGTGATGCCAATGACCATACCATTGGTGCAGTATTGGGACAGAGGCATAACAAGCTTCTGCATGTCATTTATTATGCTAGCAGTGTTTTAAATGATGCCCAGAAAAATTACACAACCACAGAAAAAGAATTACTTGTAGTGGTTTATGCCATTGACAAGTTTAGATCCTACTTAGTAGGATCAAAAGTGATTGTGTACACTGACCATGCTGCTCTTAAATATCTACTCACAAAGCAGGATTTAAAGCCCAGGCTCATAAGATGGGTGTTGCTTTTACAAGAGTTTGATATAGAAATAAGAGACAGAAAAGGGACAGAGAATCAAGTAGCTGATCACCTGTCCCGAATAGAACCAGTAGCAGGAGCATTCCTCCCTCCTACTGAGATCTCTGAAACCTTTCCAGATGAGTAATTGTTTGCTATTCAGGAAGCTCTGTGGTTTGAGGACATTGCAAACTATAAGACACAAGGTTCTCCTTCTGTAACCATGGAGAGGAAGCATGAAAAGCTTCTCTCACTGCAGAGTCAACCAAAGCCCCCACAGTCAAACTCTAAGTTTGGTGTTGGGAGGCCACAACCAAACTCTAAGTTTGGTGTTGGGAGGTCCCAACCTTGCTCTGATTATCTGTGAGGCTCCATAAGAGCTCACTGTCAAGCTATTGACATTAAAGAAGCGCTTGTTGGGAGGCAACCCAATGTTATTTAATTATATCTATTTATTTTCCATTGCTATTTTATGTTTTCTTTAGGTTGATGATCATGTGAAGTCACAAAAACAAATGGAAAATCAAAAACAGAATGAAAAATAGCATGAAAAATAGCACACCCTGGAGGAAGATCATTCTGGCGTTTAAAAGCTAGAAACTTGCATCTGTCTGGCACTTAACGCCAGAAACAAGCAGCAGTCTGGCGTTTAACGCCAGAAACAAGCATCAGTCTGGCGTTAAACGCCAGAAACAAGCTACATTTGGGCGTCTAACGCCAGAAATAGGCAGCAGTCTGGCATTAAACGCCAAGATTGCACAGTAAGGGCATTTTGTACACCTAATTGGAGCAGGGATGCTAAATCCTTGACCCCACTGGATCTGTGGACCCCACTGGATCCCCACCTACCTCACCATTCAAATTCAAACCATTTCCCTCCCAAACCCACCCATTCATACACTTCCATCTCCTCCATCTTCTCTACTTCTTTCTTCTTTTGCTCGAGGACGAGCAAACCTTTTAAGTTTGGTGTGGTAAAAGCATTGCTTTTGTTTTTCCAATAATTTAGTGGTAGAGCAATTGACTGCAGATCAAAGAGCTATGAGGAAAGAGCAACAAAGGCAAGGAAGAGACATAGAGGAGCTCAAGAGCACCATTGGTTCTTCAAGAAGAGGAAGACGCCTCCCTCATTAAGGTGGACCCATTCCTTAATCTCCTTGTTCTTATTTTCCTGTTTTCCGTTTACTATGCTTCATGTTTAATTATGTTTGTGTCTTTACTATATGATCACTAGTATCTAAGTGTCTATGTCTTAAAGATATGAATGTCCTATGAATCTATCACCTTTCTTAAATGAAAATTTTTTTCTGAATAAGAAAAAGAAGTACATGAATTTCGAATTTTAAAATAGTTTAATTATTTTGATGTGGTGGCAATACTTTTCGTTTTCTGAATGAATGCTTGAACAGTGCATATGTCTTTTGAATTTGTTGCTTATGAATGTTAAAATTGTTGGCTCTTGAAAGAATGATGAAAAAGGAGAAATGTTATTTGATAATCTGAAAAATCATAAAAATGATTCTTGAAGCAAGAAAAAGCAGTGAAGAACAAAGCTTGCAGAAAAAAATGCGAAAAAAAAAGAGAGCAAGAAAAAGAAAAAGCAAGCAGAAAAAGCCAAAAGCTCTTTAAACCAAAAGGCAAGAGCAAAAAGCCAATAGCCCTTAAAACCAAAAGGCAAGGGTAATAAAAAGGATCCAAGGCTTTGAGCATCAGTGGATAGGAGGACCTAAAGGAATAAAATCCTGGCCTTAGCGGCTAAACCAAGCTGTCCCTAACCATGTGCTTGTGGCTTGAAGGTGTCAAGTGAAAACTTGAGACTGAGCGGTTAAAGTCAAGGTCCAAAGCAAAAAAAAAATAGAGTGTGCTTAAGAACCCTGGACACCTCTAATTGGGGACTTTAGCAAAGCTGAGTCACAATCTGAAAAGGTTCACCCAGTTATGTGTCTGTGGCATGTATGTATCCGGCGGTAATACTGGAAAACAGAGTGCTTAGGGCCACGGCCAAGACTCATAAAGTAGCTGTGTTCAAGAATCAACATACTGAACTAGGAGAATCAATAACACTATCTGAATTCTGAGTTCCTATAGATACCAATCATTCTGAACTTCAAAGGATAAAGTGAGATGCCAAAACTGTTCAGAAGCAAAAAGCTAATAGCCCCGCTCATCTAATTAAGACTGATCTTCATAGATGTTTTTGGAATTCATTGTATATTATCTTCTTTTTATCCTACTTTATTTTTAGTTGCTTGGGGACAAGCAACAATTTAAGTTTGGTGTTGTGATGAGCGGATAATTTATACGCTTTTTGGCATTCTTTTTACTTAGTTTTTAGTATGTTTTAGTTGATTTTTAGTTTATTTTTATTAGTTTCTAGGAAAAATTCATATTTCTGGACTTTACTATGAGTTTGTGTGTTTTTCTGTAATTTCAGGTATTTTCTGGCTGAAATTGAGGGAGCTGAGCAAAAATCTGATTCAGGCTGAAAAAGGACTGCTGATGCTGTTGGATCCTGGCCTCTCTGCACTCAGAATGGAATTTCTGGAGATACAGAAGTCCAATTGACGCGCTTCCAATTGCGTTGGAAAGTAGACATCCAGGGCTTTCCAGCAATATATAATAGTCCATACTTTTCTCAAGGATAGATGACGTAAACTGGCGTTCAACGCCAGTTCCATGTTGCAGTCTGGCGTCCAGCGCCAGAAACACGTTACAAGTTGGAGTTCAACGCCAGAAACATGTTACAGCCTGGCGTTGAATGCCCAAAACAACCCAGGCACGTGAGAAGCTTTAGTCTCAGCCCCAGCACACACCAAGTGGGCCCCAGAAGTAGATTTCTGCACTATCTATCATAGTTTACTCATTTTCTGTAAACCTAGGTTACTAGTTTAGTATTTAAACAACTTTTAGAGACTTATTTTGTACCTCGTGACATTTTTAGATCTGAATTTTGTACTCTTTGACGGCATGAGTCTCTAAACTCCATTGTTGGGGGTGAGGAGCTCTGCAGCGTCTTGATGAATTAATGCAATTATCTCTGTTTTCCATTCAAACACGCTTGTTCCTATCTAAGATGTTCATTCGCGTTTCACTATGAAGAAGGTGATGATCCGTGACACTCATCACCTTCCTCAATCCATGAACATGTGCCTGACAACCACCTCCGTTCTACATCAGATTGAATGAGTATCTCTTAGATTTCTTAATCAGAATCTTCGTGGTATAAGCTAGAATTGATGGCGGCATTCATGAGAATCCGGAAAGTCTAAACCTTGTCTGTGGTATTCTGAGTAGGATTCAAAGATTGAATGGCTGTGACGAGCTTCAAACTCGCGATTGTTGGGCGTAGTGACAGACGCAAAAGAATCAAGGGATTCTATTCCGACATGATCGAGAACCAACAGATGATTAGCCATGCTGTGACAGAGCATTTGGACCATTTTCACTGAGAGGACGGGAAATAGCCATTGACAATGGTGACACCTTACATACAGCTTGCCATGGAAGGAGCCTTGCGTGTGTGAAGAGGAGTACAAGAGAAAAACTGAAATAAAGAAGACAAAGCATCTCCAAAACCCCAACATATGCCCCATCATTGCACAATAAGTATTTATATTTATGCCCTTTGACTCTTTACAATTGAAGTTGAAAAACACTGTTGTTGGCCTCCTGACTAAGAATAATAAGATAACCATAGCTTGCTTCAAACCAACAATCTCCGTAGGATTCGACCCTTACTCACGTAAGGTATTACTTGGACGACCCAGTGCACTTGCTGGTTAGTGGTACTAGTTGTGAAAAGTGTGATTCACAATTCGTGCACCAAAGACACAGAAGACTTTGACCAGGACATAGATACAATTGAAGATCTTTGCAAAGAAGTGGAGGAATTCACAGAAGAGCACAAGGAAACAGAACTTGCAGAACCACCAAAAACACCTATCCCAAGGCCATTACCACCTAATACAAGCTTCAAGTGGGTACAATTCTTAACTTATAACTTTACTTATTCACTTGAATATGGTTTGCTTGAAAAAGATGGCCAGCTTAGAGCTCTCTGCAGCTTTAAGAGTAAGAGAAAAATGGCTCGTACTCAGAGCTGGTGCACAAGGCTCAATAAGGTTCCATGCTTCACCTCGAAGTACACGAATTGGTATCATGCTCAATTGCATGGATCACGGAAAACGTTTGGTCACCAAGGTGAGATTCTACTTTTTAACCCGCCCGAATGGAAACATGTAGATCAAGACGGAGGCGGATTTAAAAGCAAGGCTTGGAATCCTGGACTCTATCCTGACACTCGTAGTCCCGGGAGCCCGAAAATCTGTTTGGAGCTGCTCAGCAGCTTTGCATGCTTAGTTTGGGACCCCGGAGGCTATTGGCATTCCAAGCACTGGTGGAGATTTTTGGACGAATTTAAACATAAACCACCATAACAGGATACTCCTCCAATGTCCAACTTAAGGACTTTAACTAAAAGTGCTAGGTGGGAGACAACCCACCATGGTATGGTCACTTCTTTTTTTAATTTATTTCTTGTTAATTGCTTTCATTTTTTCCTTTTTCATTTTAATTTATTAAACCTGGAATCATGCATAGCATTCATGTTAATCATTGCATTCTGCATTTTTCATGCATATAAAAAAAAAGGGGTGCACGACGCGACCGCATGCCCCATGCGATCGCGTCATACTGCGAATAACACCATCCGCGCGATAGCGTGACCCACGCGACCGCGTGATATATATATCGGCGTAAGGATCCAAAAAACAGAAAGTTAGGCTGGAATCGTGCGGCCCTTGTGCGTTTCGCACAAATTGGCCCACGCGATCGCATGCCCCATGCGATCGCGTCACTTGAACAATACCAATCCCACGCGACCGCGTGAGCGACGCGATCGCGTCGCATGGATTGCACATCACCCCAAAAAGGAGACAGAGAGTTGCGCTAAAACGGCGCTGGAGTCGTGCGTTTAGCACGAATTCCAGCGACGCGATCGCGCGACCCACGCGACCGCGTCACCCTTCTTTCCCCCCTCTCATGAGATCGCGCGCCCCACGCAATCGCGTCACTCCCATTTTCACCCCAACCACGCGACCGCGTGCCCCACGCGGCCGCGTGGATTCGAAAATATAACCCCCTAGCCCGCGAACCCTATCAGTCGCGCAGCCCCCCACCCCCAACCCTCTTCTCCCTCTCTGCTCCCTCTCCCTCCAACCACCACCCAGCACCACCCAGCCGCCACTGCGCCACCACCCAGACGCCGCCGCCACGCCGGACGCCGCCGCCGCAGCCCCCTCCTCTCCCTTCTTCTCCCTTCTTCCTCTCTCCTCCCCTCTCCACCACTGTCCACCGCCCCCCACCGCCGGCCACCCAGCCGCGCCCCCCCTCTCTCCGCCACCCACCCGCAAACCCCCCCTTCTTCTATCACTCACCCTAAACCCTCTCCGCCACTGCCCCCCCCTCAGCCGCCACCGTGACACCGTGGCCCGCCACCGTGCCGGACGCTGCCGCAGCCACCTTCTTCCCCGTTCCACCCCTCCCACCTACCAGGTTCCGCAAAACGCAACCCTTTTTATCCGTTCATCATTTTTCTGTAATTTTTTTCCATTTCTGTTCATAATTAGGATAGATAGATATGCATGCTGTAGTGGATTTTTAGGTTGTTAGGTAGCTTAGGCTCTGGTTAGTGGATCTAGGTCTGTTTACTTGCACTGTTCCTATTTATGTTTTATCATAACTGCAACTCTGCTGTTCCTGTGACCTCGTTCATATGCTGTGCTTTCTTGCAATTGCTGCTTGTTACTCTAAATTTTCCTGTTTCTATTCATTACTGGTAACTGCAGCAAGTTTTTAATTCATATGAACTACCATGATTGCTGTTTATTTTCCAGGACAATCCAATTTTAGCCGGAATGCTGCCCAAATTTTTTTTAAAAATTGTTTTCATTCATGTTTTGGTTTGGCATTTCTGAACTCTGTTTTACTCTGCTTTACCGAAACCATTTCATGAATGCTATGGCAGAATTTCTTATCCTCTTTGATTTCCTGGTTCATAAACTACTTTTGTGATTCACTGATTCTAATTTTTGCTTTCTTTATTTCTATTCGAATCAGCATCACCTTGTTTTCCTTGTTCGATTATGAGTACTTCTATTCTTACCTGTGAATCCTTGTTATATGGAATTTTTCTATGCCACTTACTTTAACCCGCACTTTACTAACTCACTAATTTTAATTTACTAATTTCTTTTTCAAATTCTAACCATACTAACCCTTTTAATCTCTTTTCTGATTATTTTCACTTTCCTCTAACTTTCTCACCATGGCATATTGATTATTTTTCCATTTAACATAAATTCAATCACATTTCATTTACTCATTTTCCTTATTCTAATTCTCCCTTGACGCTTTGAGTTTCCTTTGTTTAATTGCCTAATTGCTTTCCTATTTTTATCCATATCCTGATTCTCTGTTTTTCAGGATGTCTGCCTCACAGAGGAAAGGAAAAGGCAAGGCTACTGGCAAGCGCAAGAGAGGAGACTCCTCCCAGTCCATCATTGCTCTAATGCACGATTCTTCATGGCGGGAGAAGAACTTCACACAGCAGGAAAAAGCTGACCAGCTGCTCCCTGCAAATGATCCTATCAAATTTGCAAACCGGTACTGTGAACTGAAGTACCCGGCTTTTGCAAACTCCAGAAATCTATACTTGGAGTGAACTCTGAAGATTCCAGAAGCCCTTCAGCAGTACACCACTGAGCAAATCAAGCAAAGGGGCTGGTTCTTTCTGGAAAGAACACTGACAGAGGTCAATTCATCTTGGGTACGGGAATTCTACTGCAACTACTATCTCACTACCCTAGATGCAGTGAACCTGAGAGAAAAACAAATTCTGGTCACTGAAGAGGCCTTAGAGGACATTCTCTGGCTCCCAGCCAAGTCCGATCAGCCTGATGGTTATTCAAAGGCTAAGGAGGACATGCGTCAGATGCAGTTTGATTGGGATGCTGTAAAGGCACGGATAGCTCTCGACCCGACAGTCCCTTGGGAGATGGGTCAGGACACTACCATGCCTAGAGGGATCAAAAAAGCATACTTAAACGATGAGGCTAGGTTATGGCATCAGATCTTGAGTAATTATGTGATGCCGAGTACTCACGAGACGGAGATCCCGGCTGCTATGATCACCCTCCTTTGGTGTGTGCTGGAGGGTAAGGACCTTTATCTGCCACGTTTCATTCAGAATTATATGGCCAGGGTCCACGTTCGAGGCACCCTCCCTTTTCCATATCTAGTTACACAGCTTGGCCGTCGAGCTGACGTGCCATGGGAGGCTGCCGATGAGAGACCACCAGCGGCGGATTGCAGGAAGATCATTCCGCACAGCCGAAACTTCTTAGCCTTGGGCCACAGACCACCACCATTCACTGCTACCGATGAGTCAGCCCCACCGTCTGCTGGACCCTCTTCCTCCACTGCTGCACCACCTACCCCTGCTACCACCACTGCACCTCCACCTGCCACAGAGCCCGTCTATCATCTGGTGCACCGCTTGTTCCGACGACTTGACCAGATGGAGTGTTGCAACAAGCAGCGCTATGAGCACCTAAAGTTGATGATACGATCCGGTGACATCCCCTCTGAGCCCGACACACCATCCGAGGCATCTGAGGAGGAGGCGGATGCACCCGAGGCAGAGACCCATCCCCATGAGGCAGCACCAGCCGCACCACAGGCAGCGGTCCCACATCAGATTGAGGCTGCGGATCTTGAGATCCCGATCCAGTCAGCACCTCCTCCACAGCAGCCAGACCCTCAGCCCACCACCACCACTGAGACTCCAGCTACCATCCCTCCCAGTGATGACACTCCTTCACACCCGGCTTGATTGAGCATCGAGGACGATGCTTCCTTTTAAGTGTGGGGAGGTCGCCATCTCTGGCGTTTATTTTGGTGAACCACTACATACTTTTTCTTTTATTTTAGATATTTTTTTCTGTATTTTTCTTTTTTTCTTTTACTGTTATTCTCTGAGTACTTATACATTGCTTTTATGTATTTTTACTCTATTTTCTGCATTTTGCATCTTTAGTTCATATTTTAGCCATTTAGTTTATTTTAGTTATTTAGTTTAGTTTACAATTCTGATTTATTAGTGGATTAATTAGTATAGTTTACCCTTTTTAGCATAAGATAGTATAGTTTAAATAGAAAAATTTAAAAAGGAAGTAAGCTAGGAAATTGAACATATCAGATTTAAATCCACAAACCTCATATATAGCATTACATGATGTAGTTAAGCTGACAACATTTCATCAAGGAGGAACATTAAAACTTTAAGAGCTACCCTAAATATTTTTTTTTGAGTATAATGGGAGTTTTTAACTAAACCTGTATACAATATATATAAATGATATATGATGCTTGAGTTAGAGAATACACAGCCTGTGAGTCTTGAGCTTAAATTATATGGTTGCATTCAAACCATAATTTTATTTCTGTGTGTTTCATTTCTTTTTATTCTGATGTTCTTTCCTTTGCTTTAATCTATATGTCCAATTGTAGAATATAGAATAGATACATACCAAGAGAATGATTGAGGCCATCACTTGATTTCAGCTCACTTACCCCAAATTAGCCTACCTTTTATATCACCCTTGTTAGCCCCCTTGAGCCTTTTAAAACCCCTTTATTCTATTTTAGCCAAAGTACTAGCCTTAAGCAGAAAAACAAAAGAAAATCCCAAGTGAATCCTTGGTTAGCTTAAGATAGAAAATCATGAATAGAGTTAAATGTGGGAAACCTTTTGGGAACATAGATGATAGAAACAAAAGGTAGAAAAGTTAAAAGGAATAAAATAAAATTGGGAAGCATGCTCATGAGAAAATCTAAGTGATTCAATTACCATGTGCATTAAAAAAAAAGAGTTATTTTTCAGCATTTAAATAAAAGGGGATACAAAAGAAATTCCCCAATGCGAAATAAAAACAATGCACATGGGATAAAAATAAAAAGTGAAACATGAGCATGTAACAATAAGTGGGATAATATGGGAAAATAGGTAAAGAGATTTTTTTACTAAATATGTATGTAGGTGAGATCTTAGTCTAATTAAGGATTCACTTATTAGCTCACTTGACCCTATACATAAATCCTTACCTTTACCTTGACCCCATTACAACCTCAATTAAAGACCTCATGACTTTTTGGTATGACTATATTCTATAATTGTTGATTGGTTAGATGAAAAACAAAGCTATAGAAATTAAGAATAAAAAGAAAAATAGAGTGAATAAACCCAATAAACACTGAGTGACTAGAGAGTAAACACAAAATCCAGTGAGGGTTCAATAACTCATCAACATATATCTATGCTTAAATTTACTAATTATTTTGCAAGTTTGTACAAATATTTTCTTTCCCATCTCATTTGCTAAATTGCTTTATTATTTAAGGGTTGGCTATATATATATACATGACTCCTTGAGAATGTGAATTAACTTAGCTACATGTAAGCTTTATATATGAGTGAATAAATTAGAGTTGCATGATGCATCATTCATTTAGGTAGTAGCATTTAAATTAGGTTGCATTGCATGACATTCCATCACTTTAACCTTAATTATTTACCTTGGATTTAGCAAGAGGACATGCTAGTGTTTAAGTGTGGGGAGGTTGATAAACCCATATTTCATGAGTTCTTTTGTGCTTAATTTGAGTGATTTATACAATCCTTTACCTGCTTATTCACATTAATTGCATGATTTTACTTTCCCTTCCTTATTATGTCATATTGTGAAAAACATGTTTCCTAAGCTTTAAAAATTAATTATTTTAATTACCTTTATTTCCATTCGATGCCGTGATTAGTGTGTTGAGTAGTTTCAGATTTTCTAAGGCAGAATGACTTAAAGGATGGAAAAGGAAACATACAAAATAACAAGGAGAAAGCAAAACGGAGCTTTGAGGAAACTGGTATCCACGTGATTGCATGGATGACGCGATCGCGTGCAAAGCACGAATCAGCAGCGACGCGGCCGCATGACTGACGCGACCGCGCGCCTTAAGCAGAACGCACATGACGCGATCGCATGACTGACGCGACCGCGTGGCAAGGAAAAGCTCCGAATGACGCGACCGCGTGACCCACGCGGACGCGTGACAGAGGCCACGTATCAGAATTTACAGAATGTGCCCCCAGCGATTTCTAAAGCCCTTTTTGGCCCAGATCCAAGTACAGACAGCATAGACCAGAGGTTATAAAGTGTGGAAATGCACCCATTCAAAGAGGGCTCGCATATTTTACTTTTCAATAATTTAGATTTAGTTGAGAGGGAGATCTTCTCTCTCTCTCTCTTAGGATTTAGGATTTCTTCTTATTTTAAGAGTGACTCTCAATCCAGGTTTTATATTTCTTTGTTTTAAATTTCCCTTTCACTTTATTTATTTATTTCAATATCTGAGTTGGCTATTTACCTTTATAATTGGATCTATGAATTCTTCCATGTTACAGACTGTTATTTGAATTAATGATAATTGAGGTATTTTCAGTTTATGATTGTTCTCTTTGATTTAAGTTACCATTGCTTCCCATCTAAGGATATTTTTATTATTCCAGCAATTTTACTTTTTTCCCTTTTGGTCCTGGTTAAGAATTCAGTAACTCAACAGTTATTAAACTCAACATAATTGATAATCGTTAACTTGCTAATTGAGCTGAACTTAAGTAATCCCAACCTTTTCTTAGGAAATAAATAGGATTCAAAGGCCAGATTAATTAGTCCCTTGAATCTCCTTTGCTTTAGTAAAGGTTGACCAAGTGGAGTTTAGATTCAACTTTTATTATAGTTGGGAGAGATAACTACGTTGGACCTCCAACTTCCCTTACCTTGCCAAAAGTCTGCTTTACAGTATTTATTTATTTTAATTGCCATTTACTTTACTTGTCATTTAAATTACTTGCTTCTCATCTTCTAAACCTCGATTACAACCTTTATAGCCAATAATAAGAACATACTTCCTCGCAGTTCCTTGAGAGGACGACCCGAGGTTTAAAATACTCGGTTATCAATTTTTAAAGGGGTTTGTTACTTGTGACACCCAAAACGTTTGTATGAAAGGACTTTTGTTGGTTTAGAAGCTATACTTGCAACGAGAATTTATCCGCAAATTTCTAGACTACGCAAAAGTTCCTCTCGTCAGTGATCAATCTCAAGTTCAAGCTCATAAAAGAAGCTTTAATTCTTCTATTTCATTCTTAATAAGTATTTTCCAAATTTTTTGGCATCATCTTGTTCATAAATATTACGGACTTTTCTCGTAATGTAATTTCTCACATCTTTTTCAATAAAACTAAATTTACGATGCCCCTGCTACTGCAACAAATAATTGATATGTTTTACTTGGTCTTATTCCACCATCATTATTCTCACTTGTATGACATACAAACATGCTTAACTGCCTATGTTATTTTATCATCTCCACCTGATTTTGACAAAATGGATGTGAATGATTCAAAACAACCTTTGAAATAACTCAAACACCAGCGTCCTTCAGTATATATAAATTCTTACAAGACAATTTAATCCATCTGAGGGTTTGTCTTCTCAATTGGAGATATGTTGGATTTTCATTTCTCCTCTATATTACATATAACCAATTAATTCTTAATTTTATTTTCCTTCTTATTCATGTTCCTTATTTTGGTAGAAAAATCTGCAAGTTTAGAATAATTTTTGTAGAATTATTTAACTTCTTCAAGTGTGTTAAAAGTCATCCCAACCTTTGGGACAAACTGCTCATTAACATCACACAAAAACTGCAAAAACACAAAAAAGTTATAAGCACGATACTATTGTAAACTAACAACAACACCGAAAGTGTTCATATTCGTAATCAAAGAATTTTATTAGCTCATTGTTAATGAAAATAAAAAAAAGACAATAACTAATTCCATTTTAGTATCGAGTGTATAGCATAAGAACCAACAATATCAACCACAAAATCATATATCAAAGTGATTACAACAAAAGACAAAGTGTAAGAACCGCAACTAATCAACCGGTTAATTAAGTGATAAATTGTCATAATTAGACTTCGAAAAGTTAGAGTGAGAATTTGAGGATTTAAAGGTGATTTTTGGTCTCAGTGGATTTTTCTGAGTCAGAAAATGTGCTTTCTGCGAAAAACCGTGAACCGGCAGTTGAACCGGTTGAACCGGTTCAAGTCTGCCCAGTACTGCAGGAGAAAAAGTGAAAACCGGCAAAAACCTTAGAAAAATATTAGAAATGAAAAACCAGGCGATAATTTTAAAGGTTTGGTCCGAAGTTGGGCCAAACGGACTAAAAACGCTAATGGGTTGGACCGGGCTCAAGTTGGGCCCAAGCCCAACATATAAAAGGCTCATTAAATGAACCAAACCAGCCACAACACTAAACAAACACACTCATACATGCTGAAAAGAGAAGAAGAGAGAAACCCTTTTGGTTACTATTCACCATCTTCTTCCAAAGCTCATATCTTGAGCTAGAGAGCTCCGATTGCCACACTGTTTGTGGCTACGTGTTCCTCGTAAAGAGCTCTACAAAACCCATACCAGAAACTGAGAAGATAACCACGAAATCCCTTCTATTCTCCTCTCAAAAGTTTTGGTTCCTAGGGCTTTGGGGTTAAATGAGTTTTTGTGATTTTGGATGTTTAGGTTTGCTCTAAGCTTTGCTTGGCTTTGAGTTTTGACATCCAAATCTGTGGAAGAAGGTAAGAGCCACTAAACCCTTGTGAAATTCATGTTTAATTGGAACCCTAGGTTGATTTGAGGTGATTTATATGTATATAGTTTGATTTTGGTGGCTTTGAGAGCTTTTGGAACTTAATTGTGCTTATTGGAATGGATTTGAAAGCTTGGGTTTTGGTTGGAAGCTTATTGGTGCTAAGATGGATTTTGGGTGCAAAAATGGAATCGTCCAAGGTATGGTTTCGATTTTCTCTATGTAGTATATACTATTTATGGACACATAGGCTAGTGATCAATAAGATAGGTTGAACTAAAATGATGGTTGGTGTGTTAAATGTTGGTGAATTAATGAATGTTGGGTTGTTTGTGATGAATTTTAATGATATAATGATGTTGTATGATTGTATTAGATTGGAAGTTGGTTCTTTATGATAATTGTAGTGTTATGATTTATGAAATGGTGGGTTTGATGGTGATTTTGATCCTAAGTGTTATATGGTTCATGTTGGAATTGAAAGTAATGAAATGAGAAGGAGAATATGGTATGGTTGGTGTATTATGATACAACAGGTGCATTTTGATGAAAAATGAAGTTTTGGATGGTATGGTATGGTTTGGAATGTGTATGGTAAGAAATGGTGTAAATTGTGAAGTTTGGTAAAATTGAATTTTTGGTGAACCTTGCTCGATCATAACTTTTTCCTTGATTTTCGAAATTGACTGAAACTTGTTTATAATTAAAGATCTTTGAAAACTCTTCAAATCGATATAAAATTTGTAAAAATTAGAATTTTTTAGAGGAAGTTATGATCCGGAAAAGTTGGTGTTAAAAATCTGAAATTCTGCTAAGTTGCAGAATTTCATGATTTCTGATATGTGCGGATGCACACTCTCGTGCGAACGCACACCCTGTAAGAATTTCAACCTGTGCGGATGCACACACACCTGTGCGCACGCACAGGCAGGAAAGTGCGTTCTATTTGCAGCGCTAGCACAGCTTGTGCGCGCACATATCCAAGGAAAAACTTCGACCTGTGTAGACGCACAGGTCTGTGCGGACGCACACGTCGGGAAGGTCAGTCTGTTGGGGGCGCTGGCACGGGTCGTGCCGGTGAACAGATTCTAAAAATTTTGTCACCTGTGCGTACGCACACATTTTAAAACTTCCTGGGCGTGCGCACGCACACACCCTTGTGTGGCCGCACACACCATGTTTTCTTAAATTTTCTTATTTTCAACTATTCTACCTTCTCAACAAGGTTGTAAGCTTCTAAAACACTATTTTAAGAGTTTTGGGCTTAGTTTTGAGTATTAGAACATGGGATATAACTTAAGGGTTCTAGAACATGGTTTTGAGATAAATTAGAAAACGGAGGCCTAGGATTCTGGTGTACTGATAAAGGGTTTGACGTTAGGTAAAGGATGAATGATATATGAGATGAGGAATGATGAATTGTTGACATTTGGATACTGAGTTATGAATGGACAGTGGTTGAGATGAGTCGGGGACTCGGATTGAAGTGATGGATCTATGTATACTGAAAATGTTTTTAAAAACCACTGAGACAATATTTTTATATGATATTATGAGACGCTATGCGCCTGGCAGGGACGGTGGTTAATCCCGCCTGTCGAGGTAGCGGCGGCGGCGTAAGGGCGGTGGTTCTTCCCGCTTGCATTGAGATGTGAGGTCTATGGCAAGAGTATCCCGCTCGCATCCCTTCGGATCTATAGGGCGAGCAGGCGCCGGTACCTGGACAGTGATTCGGGCACTATATCTCGGGGGTTCTCATATGAGAAATTCGAAGGGCGACGTCTCCATGGAGATGTGTCGGGTTGGCGTTGAACCGACAATGTGATATCACAGCCAGTAGGGCAGGCATTCATCATATGCATTTTCTACCTGTTTGTATGCTTTGTTTACTTGTAATGGTTTTCCTAATTGAATAACATGTCTAATTGCTATCTGAATTATTTGCCTTATATGCTTCTACTTGTGAATTACTTGCATTGTACATTACTTGTGCTTTTTACTGGGATTGAGGAGGTTCGGAAGGCGGTGGCGATGGGATCGCATGGAGGATCGGTTGGTAAAAGCTGTGGGACAGCGGTGTTTGGTTAGAGTAGATACCCCTAAGATAGATTACCCTATTTATTAAGTTAAGATGGATATGTTCATGCTTAATTGTTTTAGTATGCTTTAAGTTGAATCTCGTGATGGATATGAAGCTTAGGATTGCCTTTGGCGTCCCAGGGTCTTATATCCTATATCACTGGGAACTGTTACCATACTGAGAACCTCCGGTTCTCATACCATATCCTTGTTATTGTTTTTCAGATGCAGGTCGCAACCCACCTCGGTGAGTTGCTGTGGATGGTGACAGGAGCGGAGGATCCTGAATTCCTTTGGAGTCTTTTTGGTTTATCTGTTTGTACATCTCTCTTTTGTATTTTCTTTAGCCTAGAGGCTTGTATTATGAGGAAAAACCTGTATAAGCTGTTTTAAAACTGTCAGTTCTCTGTATAATTATGTACACTTATGTATGGCTAGCCGGCTTAAACTCCGCGAGTCGAGACTAGTTTCCTATGAGATTATATACTTATATTTTGTTGTATCTCATTTGTTTCTTATGCCTTAAGATAGTGCGTTTTGCGCTCTTTGAAAATCCTGTTTTTGAACTATATTCTTCATCGGGCTTCTAGATTGTATTATTTCTTCTTTATATTATACGTATGAGCTTAGAACTGTCGTAATCTCTGATTAACCTTTGCTTTACGGCGCGAGATAAGGCTTAAGGTAATTAGGGTATTACACAAAGCACTGAACATAATTCTAGATACACCAAATTTTGTGTTAACGATACCAAAACTGTCATGAAACGTGACAAAAATAGATTCATCGAAAAAACAATTCAAAACTCCAAGATTCCAATTAAATTCAAATCTTCAATCATGAATATTGATTTTCACAAAGAAAAACAAAATTATTCAATTCACATACAAAACAACTACACAAGTATTATCTATTAACGAACTACATTAATTAAGAACGAATCAAACCTTGTTAACTTGATTTGATTCAAAACAATGATTCGATTTGCCCTAATTCAACTATTCTAATCTTGCATCAGTCATTATTTTCGAAAACAAAAAACCTACATGATTCTGATTTCACAGCTTGATTTTAAAAAAACTAGAATCACCATGAAAACAAATTCAAATCAAACAACATACATTGTAAAACAAAAAATCTATAGAAAAAAAGAAAAAATTAGCAGAAAATGCAAAAAAATAAAGACAAAAAGACAAAATTCGCAGAGAAACGTTGAGAAGGAAGCCTTTTACATTAAAAAACAATTAGATATAAGTGGCATATGGACGTAAAGAGGGTATATCAATTTGATTGGATTTGGTTAGATAATTCACTTAGTTGTAGAGTATTGTTTTTAATTTATCAAGCACAAAATAAAAAGTTTGTAATTTTTACATAATTTCATGAATTTTTTGGAATATCTTCTTTACTGTTGCAAATTATGTAAATAATAATAATAATAATAATAATAATAATAATAATAATAATAATTAAAATGTTATCATGCTATATAACGTAATTTATGTGAGAATATTAAATCACACTTAATTACTGTGATTACGAACAATAAATAAAATTTGACACAGATATTTTTTTGGAAGAATTATTCTAAAGGACGATTAAAAAAATTTATTAAAAAAATTTTAATATTAAAATATTAAGAAAGATCAAATTATTTTATAATATTTAAAAGACAAATATATTTTTAATTATTTTTTCATTTACTTTTCATCATCTTTATATTAATAATTTAGTAGTACTAGTCTAATCGACAAATCAGCTGTTATGAAATAGAACAGAGACCAACTCACATGTCTTCCATTCCAAACGCCATGTCCCAACAGAAACCAGTATGTCTTCCGAGATGCATTCCACCCAACAGAAGCAGTGAACACTCTCATGGGGATGATAGCTTTTAATGGGAACCCAAATTTTGCAGCTTGCTCAACTATATATGAATTCAATCCAGTAGTTGACCGTTCAGACAATCGTTGTGGTGTACTGCTATTTACTCAATTCACTCACAACCAACTGTTTTATATGAATTTAGTAATACTAGTCTAATCGAACAAATCACCGCCTGCTATGAAATTTATTCTATTATATAAAATTGGATTCATGCACTCAATAATAAAGTTGATGTGACATGTTTTTTAGAATATTATTTATTTATTTTTTTAATTTATTAAATATAATTTATTACGATAAATTAATTATATCAACTAATTAATTTAATTAGATATTTAAATATCATATAATTTATTATAATTTATATCAATTTATTTTGATAGTATTTTTTAATTTATTTCTTTTAATATTCTGATAGTATTTTTTATTTTTTTTATTTATTAAACCAAATTAATTACACTAATTATATGTATAAATTAATTAATTTGATTAATTTATTAGTCATTAAAATAATAAATTTATGAATAAAATAGGTAACTGAGATATTTTCAATTAATAATCATATCAAATCAAATCATATCTGTTGTGTCAAATTTAAATAATGTGAATTAAGGACCAGATTAAAATAAGATGATTTCTTACTTATTCAAATTGAATGTAATAAATACAAATTAATTTTGTTAGATAATCATGATCTTTTTGTCTTTTGTATATAGATGGTCAAATAAATTTATAAGAATATCTCTAATACTTGGTATTAATTTTATTTTATTTTAGATCCCACAAGATGCCACATAAATATTTGTAGATTATATATCATAAGACTTTATTTAAAACTTAATGTAAAATTTGTCACTCCAATGTTTGGTTTTATTTCAATTTAAATTTTAAATTATTTTTTATTATTTAAAAAAATTTAATTAAATTATGAAAATTTAAATAAAATAAAAATATAAAATTACAAAATTAATAATTATATACTATATCTAGATTGAGAAAAAATTAAAATTTAATAAATAATTAAAAAAATTACATTAAATTGATTTAGATTTATTTTTCTATTAAATTAATAAGATAATAAAAATAAAGTAATAAAATGTACAGTATAAATAAATACATCTAATTTATTTAAGTAAATTTAGTTGAGTCTTTGTTATAATGTTACAATAAAATAACATTACAACATTAAAGTAACACTGTTAGTGTTTATTTAATGGATAAATTTAAACAAGTGGTAACATTTAATTTTTTTTTTAAAATGATACGGATACTGATACTAGTTATGGTTGTACAAGGTTTGGTTAATCCAAAAACCAAACCTATTTTTTGGTTAACCAAAAATTTAATATTGATTAATTAAACAAATTAATTTTATATGATAAAACTGGTTATTAACTGGTTATAAAATTTAAAAACTGATTTTTAACTTGTTATAAAAATAAAAATCGATTTTAAAAAATAATTAATTTTTTAATCAAAAAACTTATTTTTGGAAAAATAAAATCGATTTTTGGACAAAAAATCAGTTTTCTAAAAAAACATTTTTTTTAAATTGAATTTTTAATCTAAAAAATTGAAATTAAATTTTTTTAAAATTTGGTTTCGATTAACCAATTTTAAAAAATATAAATATAATTTTTAAAATTATTTTGTTAAATTAGTTAACCAAAATGTGATGATATATTTTTAACCGATTAACCATATTTTGGTATTTTAATGTACACATCTAATACCAGTATCATTTCAAAAATGATATCTAATGCAAGTTTTAATTTTAAATTAGTTTATTTATTGTACAGGTCAAAATTGATACTTAAAATTGATTCTATTGGAGTTGCTCTAAGAATCGTTATTTTTATCGCTCTTGCTATTTCAACTCTTTTTTTTCTTTTTTTCTTTATGTATAATTTCTTTTATGTATAAATGTATTCAAAATGAGGAGGCATGGATGAATGTTTCATTGATTGTTTATTTGACGAATATTATATCCTATAAATGACTCAATTTAAGCATTCTACCGCTATCAATAGAAGTTAGATCACCAGTGTATTTTTTATAGTATTGGATAGAAGAATAATTATAAAAATGAATATATCCATTGTAATAAATTTTCTTTATCAATTTGTTATCTTTTACCTAATAAATAACATTCATGTTGAATATATTATTTTCATCAGAAATCATACATAATTGATTGATAATTTTGTGTAAAACACTCGTGTAGTGACTAAATATCATACCATTAACTCACTAAAGTTAATTCTCCTATGATTATCTCCATGTATAACACTATCAAATAAAAATTTATGGATCCCGCTAGGGAGACAATGGACTATTTGTACAATGTGTACAATGGGCTATTGAGTTACAAAATGAACATCTCTCGTACTATCTAGAATAACCATCCGAGTACTAGGGATAATAAATATCTTCCCAAAAGCTTAAACTGATTTTGGGGTTCATCAAGGATCGAACTTTTGACCTTTCGGATCTAGCGCTCTAATACCATGTCATGATACCACTCATCCCAAAAGCTTCAGCTCATAGGAAAAGATAACACTAATAGTTATATCTCTAATACTCTCTAAACCTCCATTGTACAATTGACTCCCCATACTTTCCCAAAATTTATTAGATTATATTTGTTTCTAATGAGGTGAACAAGATTTTAGACCTAATGACGGTTAGAGTTTAGGAAGATAAAAAAAAATACTAATAGTACAAACACGGTTTATTTTTAATATCCAATAATAAATTGAAACTAATATTATTCTATATAAAATAATAAAACGTATATTATACTTGAATAACGAAAATTTTTCCTTGCAAATCCCATTAAATAACATATAATTTTAAGTTCTCATTTGCTATTAATACTCCTCATGTCTTTAATTTTGAAATGTTATTTTTCATAATGAATATATTATGAATTATGTTGAATTATATTGAATTGATTATTTTATGATTATTATATTGACCTTCTTTGTTAATTTAAAAAAATCAAGGAATATTTATAGATAACTGTGGGTGTCTACATTTTCTAAGAGGATAATTAAATAGGGACTTACGACGAAGAATGGGAAAGGAAGTCTGCCACGCCCACACGAATATCTATTACCATCTCTAACTAACAACATAGATTCAATTTGAGCCGATTTGAGATGAAACACGTGGACTTCATCTGTATTGAATCCTAAGATAATGAACCTAATTCAGATTTGGAATTTGAGTAATGGACCTATGTTAATCTTACTCACTTGAGTTAATATTTTTAGTCATAACTGTAACAAATACTATACTATTAAATATTATTACATTTAGTATATATAAAAGTTAGATATGCTTACAAGAGATTTTTTAATCAAACAAAAATATTCTAATTATATTTTTTTATAGTCTTAAATATTATTTACTAATGTAATAATAATAATAATAATAATAATAATAATAATAATAATAATAATAATAATAATAATAATAATAATAATTTACATAATTTACATAATTAAAATAGATCATCCTAATACATATATAATACTATATCTATTAAGGATTATTATATATGACAAATTATTTTTTTATTTTTAATAAAGTTAATTTATGTATAAATCAACCAATTTTTATAACGTATGATTTATTACATACTTTTTTTCCTGTTAATACGGGTAAATTTAATGAATTTAATGTACAAAATATAATTTATATTATTTAACATACAACTTAAACTATTATCTAACACAATAAGTATAATATTATAAATATTTATTTATTTCTTAGTATTAGAAAAATATATAAATAGTATAAATATGATTTTTAGTAGAAAACAATAATAAAGGTTATTAATTAAGTTAATTATATAATAAAAAAATTATGAATAATTTTTCAAATAATAATAAAAAAATTAAGATCACATTAATCTTCAATAAAAAATAAATGAATTTGAATAATAAATCGATCCTCAATAAATTATACATTAATTCTGTCAAAAAAATAAATAAATTATACATTAAATATTATTATTTGCGTACTAATATATATATATATATATAATCGATTATTAAGTTATAATTAATTTCTAACTCAATTTTTTGCGAATTGAAATTATTAAATACTGAATTTTTGCAGCTAACTATTTTTTTATTATTAAAATAAAAAAGTGAGTTGTTAATTAATTCTAAAGTCAAATTTAAATTTGTGTAAAAAAATTATTTTTAATTTTATTTTATTGAGTAGAATTAATTTTAAAATAAAAAATTATGTTGTACATCATATTATAAAATATTGTAATCATTCGTTTTTCTTTAATAGTAATTATTGCCAAATAAACTGGTGTAAAAATAGGAGAAAATGTATTTATCATTATATGGATAATAATTTTGTTTTCTAATAGAATAAATTATATATTAAATAACAAAAGTTATTAAGATTTTTTTCACATAAACTAATATTCATTGATAGTGTTTTGGTAATATTACTAAGGAATATTAATCAATCTAGTGATATAAGTCTATAAATTTAGAAACTTGAAAATTATTTCATAAAATGAGAAATATTATCTGGTAATAACGTTGATTATATTGTTTTGACTTCATGAGTGAATATGATATCAACAAATAAAGTTGTCATATTTAAATTTTAATAAAGACAAATCTCCACAAGTATTGCTATCAATGAGCATCGTTCTACTTTCAAGACAAATACTATTTTTTTCACCTTATTTTCTAACTCGGCAAGCCGAGAACTGATCCACCACGGATTAAAGTTCCATTTATTAACGGTCTGTCACTAGCCAATGAGTTGTTACATACACAAAGCGAAATTCGAAACCCTAATACTTCTTTAAGTGGACGAGTGAGATGACCACTTAATCAATTCAAATTAGTTAAAATAAATATTAATTATTTTTAATATTTTAAACATTAAAAATTGTGAATTTATGATTTTAATTATAACTTTATAAAATATTTATAGTAATAATTATTATATATATTTTTATTGAATTTTTTAATAAAAACTTCGTATATTTATTTTAAGTATCCTATGTACTGCACAAAAATATTGTGAAATAAAATGGGATAAGAAATTAAAAGAAAATGTATTTACCAATTCAGCAAATAATAATTTATTTTATAATAGAATAAATTATATATCGAATAACAAAAATATTATTGGTTTCTCTTTTCACAAACTAATATTTAACGATGGTGTTCAGTAATGTGATCAAAGAATATTAACCAACTTAATAGCTTTTGTAATGACATAAGTCTATGAGTTTACAAACTTGGAAATCATGTCCCAAAATGTGAAATTTTTACAGGAAACAATATTGATCATATTGTTTTGACTTCAATAATGAATATGATACCAACAAATAAAATTGTCGCATATAAATTTCAACAAAAATAAATCTTCATAAATATTGCTATCAATGAAAAATTATTCTACTTTAAAAACAATTACTATTTTTTCCTACGGTATTTTCTAACTGAACAGGTCAAAAACTAATCCATCACGTATAGAATTGGCAGTGGGGTAGGTTTTTGCCCTACCTGGCCCCGCCGTTCTTAAACTTCTCAACTATCCACCCCACCTATATTTACGGATAGTAGAATGTTGTATCCTAACCCTCTCCTGCGGGTACCCTTTCCACCCTTACCCGCCCTACTATAACAATTAAATAACACTTTAAAATTTACATATTCATACATAAATTAAGATAAAAAAATTAAAATTCATACATAAATTAAAATTCAATCATAAAATTCATATAATGTAAAATAATATGAAATAAGAAAAAACTAATGTTTGATCACTATAAATTTAACATGAAGAGAATTAGCATTATTCTGAATTTCAATCTTAATATCATTAGGAGCAGCACTGTTGCTCTGTGTGTCTTCTCTAACATTACTAGCCATAAAATAATCTTAAAGCACCTATATTAGAAAAATAAAAAAAAAAATAAACAAACTATATATAAAGCACTTATTGAAAAAATTGAGCAAACTATTGCAACATCAGCAAATAAACCCATTACACATATATAAATCAAGAAAAATAAAAAAAGTCCTAATTCTCAATCAACATATATAAACTATTACAACATGCCAATATCAATAATTAGAACCGAAAATCGATAACAATTTAAAATGAAAAATACAAAATAAACTTTATATAACGAGAACATGCACACTTCAATGAAGAATCTATCAATCATGAAATATTTATTTTTATATAAAATAATCTTAAAATCAATCATAAAAAATATTAGTACATAATATGGACAGAAATCAGCGAAATACAGCTTAGACTCACTGCACGTATATAAACAAAATTGCAACACAAATTTACAACTTCACCAATAAAATTATAACACAAATTCATAACTTCACTAAGTACAGATTCAATGAAATGCAATTTCAGCCATTGATAATATGTGAGAGACAAAAACTTATTTATAGACAGAAAAATAGAGGAGGAAGACAGTGACGTGGTCAAGGAAAAGGGATTTCGGTGACAGACTCACATAAAATTGCAGCGACGATCAAGTGATAAATCTATGGAAGAAGAAAAAAAAATTTATATTAACAGGCTCACAATGTGATGAAGAGAGAAAGAGGGGGGATGGAGGGAGAGGAATTTACCTAGAAAAAAGAGGTTCAATAGGAGGAAGGCAGCGACGGGTTTAAGGAACTTACCTAGAAGAAAAGGGCTCAGCAAGAAGGTAATGGCGGGCTCAGCAACAATGGTGATTGGCTCGGCGACGACGAGAGAGCTGTGAAGGTAAACGGTGACGGGTTCAGTAGCGACGATGATGGGCTCAGTGGCGAGACGACAGGAGCTATGACGACAAGAGCTGTGAGGCTTTCTACGGAGAAACCGAGAAGAAGAAGACTCTGAGTAAAGACGATTGGGTCTCTCTGGCATGACTATGTAGAATGGACTAAGACTGTGAATTACTGAATATGTGATGTAAGAAAATTTCTAATCTTTAAAAAGTGTTTCTATATGTATATACCTTGAGGCGGGTGCACCCTAAACCCGATCCCATCATGTCTCGCTCGAACACTCGCCCCGAATGAAATCTACCCCACCTCAGGTCGGGTTATTATTGTAACACCCTAACTACCAAAGCTCACGCTTCCGGCTGCGCAACTCTGATAGCTCGGATATTACGATGACACTTATACTATTTAATACTAAAATATGAGCCTATTTGAAACTTTAAACCGCAACACCGCTCCCAAAAATACTTTCGTTCGATAACGTACATTCACAGGATACCATACAATTTACAAAAGCTCATAAAGAGTACATCCATATATATACACATATATATATAAATAATATTACAAGCATTAGACAATACAATTCGTATCCCTCTTACAGAATATCTCAAGATAAAGGCGAGGGTACAAATAATAGTCTAAAGCAATACAGAGCATTTCAACCACAACTAAAATAAACTCTTCGTAACTTCTGCGCCCATATCCTGAAAGGGGAAAAATATAGGGGGGTGAGAACATCATCCTCGAAAGGGTTCTCAGTAGAGGGTTTTTGGGAATTACTGTAATAGGATACATGAAGATAAACCGTACCAGTGATTCATAACCGTCTTATGCCTCTTTTCAAAAACAACGGTTTACAATAAAAGTAAAGTCGAAAATCTTTTCTGAAAGAGGAATCATTCAATTCTCAAAAACTCAAAAGCCTTTCAAAACGGTCTATCTATGCGGAACCAAAATAGCCTTTCATAATTTATTCCAAACCAGAAACACAAAACCGAAATCAACCATCAGTTCATCTCTTTTCAACCACGGCCCTAGGTCCAAACAATCCAACCAACAACCAATCACCACAATCCAACAGAGTCCCAGATGCAAACACAGATAGGAAGTTCAAGCACAAACAAACAGTTATTACAAGTAGAACAGTTAGCAATTAATCACATAGGCAAACCAAGTATAATATGCACACCCAACCAATGTCACACAAATGCATATGATGCATGCCTGTCCCTAGTGGCTGATGATATCATCTGTCGGTTATAGAGCCAACCCGACAAGTCCTGGTAGCTAACCATTGGACTGTCCCTCTGTCGCGCATCCCCAACTCGAGTTATACTCATCATAAACTTGATCATAATCATGATCCATATCCATCACCCTCACTGGTGAATATTTACGGGGGCGAGCTCATCCGGGACTTTCACAGTGCCCGGCCACGCTTACGACATAGGGTCAAAAGAGCTTCGAGTCTCAACCTGGAGCATGTGGTGGCTAGCCACTGCTTCCTCCCAGTGAAACTCTCATCTCCGATAGTAGAAGTGCAACATTCACATTTATCAATGATTCAGCATATACATGCATTCAATCTCATCCATGGATCAACATCCATCTCAGCCATCCGGCTCACGGTTCAGTCCAGAACCAGCCAATATTGATAATCACACACAGCCATTCCGGCTCACGGTTCAATCCAGAACCAGTCAATATTCATAATCATACATGGCCATTCCGGCTCATAATAAAACAGCACTTCCACCATTCAAAATCATCAGATTTATGAAATCGGCATTTAAGCCATAAATCATTTTCTCAATTCGTTTCACTTTGAAATCAAGTTTCAACTCTTTTCAGCCTTGGCTTTAGAAATCTCGTTTCTCAAATCATCTCAGGCTCATAAGCCAATTTACTCAAAGTGAGTTCCCTTTTTTAAAACATAGCCACTCTCGGCATTCTCTTTCCAAAACTTCCAAAACCATGGAAAGTTAAAGATTCCTTTTGAAACATTCAAAACCACCCATCCAACAATGGGATTTTTGTAACAAAAGTTCCTCGGCAAAGTCCCAAGTCCTTAGGGAAGAATAACAACTCATTTCGCCAAATTCATTTAAAATCATTAAAAATCTTGGCTTCCTTATTTGGGTAGTAAAATAGGATCTAAGCCGATCCGAGTCATGTAATCAATTACTCTTTTCAAAACCATTTCCTTTTCTTAAACAAAAACCGGCTTCAATTCCATAATTAAACCTGAAGCGTTTCAAACTGATAAGAGAATCATTTTTGTTGTGTTAAACTAGAGTTCAAAGGGTACTCTGAATCTTATTCAAAACGTCAAAATAATGAGGTTCGTCAATCGAGATCCACTTCCTTTTAAAATCACGAAAACTCTTCCAATGGACACTCTTTATGTTTAATAGAGAAAAACATAAACCAGTTTTACCTTTTAAAACAGCCTCAAGGCAAAATTCCTTTTCGAATAACTTGTACCCAAAGACATACTATTCTTCTCGGAAAAGTAAGGAGGAATCATGATTCTCTTTTCAATAATTCTTTCAAAGCGTAGCTTCATCGCTTTCATAATTGTTCTAAGTAAAAATAATAAAAGAAGCCATAAATTCACAATCCTCCAAGTAAATAGGAAAGGCATTAAACTCCAAATTTCCCAAATAACATTTCAAATAAAGCCTCGGATTTTATAGAAATTTCGGCAGCATCTCCCCTAAAACTTGGACTCTGCCACCCGGTTCGGGTCCCAACTAAACCGTTTCTCAATCCTTTTCAACAGTCCAGAACCCAAAAATCAATTCAAAATCACGCTAAATCCAACAGTCGCCTCAGTGGCATATCTCAAGGAAACCATTTCAAAATCAAATCAATGTCAACCGATTTAACTAATTTCCAAAGCTTTAAGGAAACGGCTCAATAACAAATCATTTGTCCAAAACCAAGTCAATTAAAGTAAACCAGGCTGAATTCAAAAGTGCGTCTGACTTTTCACATTATCAAAATAATTGACTCAATTCAAATCAATGCTCAACGGATCAAACTCAGATTTCAAATCTTTAAAGAATCAACTACAAAACATTACATTTCACAAAGCCGCACAACAATTCAACCAAACCAACATCCATAATCACTCTAGTCAATCAAATAACACATAAGGCAGATGCATTCACCAAATACCAATTATCTCACATCAGTATCCATATGTAATAATTCCAATACATAAAACATAGTTTTTGGAAAGCGCCCCTACCTCAAAACGCAATTCCATAATCCAAACGTCTCACAGAGTCCTTTCTGCCTCAACCCGAACTGACGGCAACCAAAACCTCAGCTCCCAGTCACGTTCGCAATAACCATAGCAACACTAATCGCAACATACAATAATCAGGACTCGACCCCACGTTATCAAAACTCATATTCATTAACCGAACACAATAGAATACTAACGCGAGGCTTTTCGAAACATAAATACTTACTGAGCTAGTGAAACGAAGCAGCTGCGATTTCAAACCGGCCCCGACAACAGCTCTGGCGGCAGAGGCAACCTCAGCCCCAACTACTCGTAACAGCAACAACAACTCTAACCGTGACATGCCATAACTCGAACTCAGCCCTACGTTATCAAAACCTTACGATTCCTACCCAAATATAACAAAGTGCAGATTTTCAAGGGTTCCGGAATGTAACTCTTACCGTAACTAAGGAGAAGTGACTGAGCCAAGCGGCGGCATCCCCGGCGGTGGTTCCGGTAGCCACCGGACTGCTCCTGGTGACCAGAACAATGGCAAGGCTTCCTCCTCCTTCGGCAGCAACAGTGCAGAAGCTTCAGCTAAGCACTGCAGAGCAGCAGATCAGCAGTGGCGGAGCCGGCTTCTCCTCCATCGCATTCTGTTCCTCCCGCACTGCTCTCTCCCTCTTGCCGACGACCGTGATGGAAACAACCCCCAGCAGCGGAGGCAGCAAGGCTGGCTCGACCGCAGCAGAGTGTGACACGCCTCTCTCCTGGGCTCTCGCTCCCCCTGGCCGCGATTCACGGCGGCGATAGTAGCGCCGTTGGAAGACACGGAAGCAGTGGCGGCGACAAGGCTAGCCGCAAGCTTCTCTTCTTCGTGCGCCTCTCTGTTCTGGGTTCCCTCCTTCGCGACGGCCATGGCGGCGGCAGATCGGTGGCAACGTGATGGTGCGACGGTGAGGGAGCTTGGCGATGCTGCCGGCGGCGTGGCGCAGCGAGCTTCCCTCCTTCCACTGGTGGCGAAACCCTCACTCTCAGATCTCCCCTTTCCTCTTCCGGCAGACCCCCTTCCCCTGCTTCCCTTTCTATTTCTTTCTTTCTTTCATCTTTGCAGCCGTTGCTGCTGCTGATTGTTGGGAGAGGGTTTTGGTGGCTGTAGGGTTACAGGGAATGGGTAACTGGGTTAGGGTTTTTAGGGTTAGGGGTAGTTTCGTAATTTCAAATAAAAGTAGGGGTAATATAGTAATTGAAACCCAAATTAAATCTAACACTAATTATATATAGAAAATACTATTTGCTCCCCAATTTCACATTATTTTCAATAAAATATCCAAATCAAATAATTCGGAGTAATATAATTAAATCCCTTATTTTTCAAAGTAGCAGTATTAATATTGAAAATATTACTTATTTAATTCAAATCATATAGAAATCCTTATTATTTCACAACTACCAACTTTATACTCTGAATATAGAAAATAATCCAATAATTGTGAAATTGGATAATAATCATAACTTATTTCAAATCCCATAAATCAAAACTTGCCTTAATTATCTTTAATAAAGTGATTTCCGAAATTAAGGCTATAAATAACCGTATGATTTGAGATTTGATCATAATAAGACTTTTCAAAGATTTTGGGTCTTACAATTATTCGTCCTGACCGGACAGGGACGAGTCGGGTACTCGCGAGTTTCGATATTCCTGTAAAGTCTAACCATATATTGATTCTCCATTTATTAATGATCAATCGTTAACCATTGAATTACTACGCACGTAAGACAAAATTCGAACTCCTAATACTTGCTTAAATGAACGAATGAGATGACCACTCAATAAATTCAAATTGATTAAGATAAATACTAACTATTAAAAATTCTTAGAATTTGATTTTAATTATAACTTTATAAAGTATTTAATTTTTTTAATAAAATCTTTATATAATTTTATGTATTATCTTATACAGGATATGAGAATATATACTAGTTGATTATACTATATCAGGTTGAGGTTGAATTGATTAAAAAAATTTATTATTATATTATCATCATCCACGTAATAAAAGAATAATCCAAATGCTCTAATTGAGGAACAAGAACAACATCAGCAGTGACGCATAAACAACGTCAAACATGCATAAAAAGTAGAACGGCTCCGTTAGAGTGCTGCCAATTGTTGAATGTATCCTCAACAATTCATGAAAATTACGAAAAAATTAGGAGAAATAAAAACTATTAACATAAAAATTATAATAAATAAATAAATATTAAAAATATATTTATTTTTTTTATAAAAAAATTTAATCTTTCTTTTTAAATATTATAAATATTATAAAATAATTTAATTTTTTTAATAATTTTAATATTAAAATCTTTTTTTAATAATTAATTTTTTTTAACGGTCCTTTAGAGTAATTTTTTTTTTGTTTGACACAGAGATAGTTGTTTACTACTTTTGCTTTCAATAATATTTAATTTTCGTTATTAGAGGATATAATTATGCAATCAAAAGCTACTCATTTTACTTTCCCATAATAAAGATTTCCTCCCCTTAGCTTATATATAAACACAAACATATGAAGGAAAACAATCACTGAGGGGATGACAAGCAAAATGCCTACTTCAAACCATGGACGCTTCTTGCATCTTCTTTTTCTTACTCTCCTTATTCTGATGTGTTTCAATAATATCTCAACACTAGGCCACAATTCTCTCATTACCCCTGAAACTCCAACCTTGAATGAATCAATTATCCACCCCAACATCAACATACTCGTCCTTTCTGTTGCGAATGACTTATCACCTGGAGGCGTAACCACCTTGCACTTCGTTAGCACCTTTAAACCAAAGTTCGATTTGCAACCCGGGAAACCTTTCATTATGTTCACCAATTTTGAGGTGAAAGAGTGCACCTTGATTTGGGAAACATCCCCTCCAAAGTGTGCCAAGTTCAACCTGTATGATCCTAATGTTGAAGGAAGCCATCAAGAAATATATTGGTCGGCTTCAGATTCTGGTATATTTCATAGTTGGGATGAACAAAACTGGGAAAAAAGAGTGGACTGGGTATCTTGTTGAAAATAGTCCGTAATCTTCACATGTACGGTAAATAATATTATAGTATAATTAATAATATAATAATCTTTCTAATTGGGTGATCGATTGTTTTATGCATGTTTCATTTAAATTTGAGATTTTGTATTTGATTGTGTTCTCTTTGATATATATGCGTAGTTTTTAATTTAGTGATATTTGTTGAAAAGTCTAAAAAATTATATTAGTTTGATAGAATTATCCCGAGTGATAAATTGACATTTGAAATAGAGAGCGAAAAACAAATAAATAAATAAAACATTAAAACACTATATATATTGTTTAATTTCTTGTAGTATACATAAAAGGGAAGTTGTATAGTGGCATGGAAAGTGCTAGTTAAGAATGGTCAAAAGTTGACTATCCTATAAGAAGAGGACAGATGATAATACAATGGGTTAAAGGTGAATTTAGATATGTTTTAGCGCTGTCCAAGTGTCAAGTATGAAAAATGCTTCAAAAGGAATTCAAACCCTTATCCTCGAAGATACAAGGAAGATGATCATACCACTGTATTAAGATATTTTTCATAATTATATAGACAAATTATATATATATATATAGTAATATTTTATTTTATTTATATTTAATTTATTTTAATTTTAAAGTCGCTCATTTTAAAATTAATTATATTTTATTTAATTATAAATTTTATTAAATATATACAAATTAAAAAGATAAACAAAAAAAATTTATTAATTATAATTTATTTTTTTTATGATTATATTATATCTATTAATATTATTTTTTCAATAAATAATTATAGTATATAATAATAGGTAAAGACTCACATGCAGTTGTTTTCATATGAAGTTAATAGTTGAAAAATTTTAGATGATATTTAGTCAAACTTGTCAAATCATCTAATAGTTCTTAAATATCAACTTCACATAAAAACAACTATATGTGAGTTTTCACCTATAATAATATAACAATACAATAAATATAAACTAATTAATAAAGTATTAAAATTTGAAAATGATAATTACTTTTATAAAAAAAAAAAATAAAAGTACTTATAATAAAAAATAATTAAATTTTATATAATTATTTAATTATATCGGGTTAATCGGTTCGACCAGTGACTCACCGATTGAACCAATGACCCAGTGACACAGTAACTTTATACCGGTTTGGTTCTGACGTCCATTAGGCTGGTGTGGAGCGCAATAATTTGCATAAGTTTAATGTAGGATAAACTTGTAATTACATTATCCAAAAGATATTTTTTATGTTTGGACCTCCCAAGTAAGTGGACAAACTTCAATAAATTACTATGATTTTTCTTTTTCTTTTTCCTAATACTGGTCCAATATAAATGGTTATGGATTTGTGAAATAAAACATCTTTTTTATTTACCCTATCTTTTGTGCAAAAAAAAATTATCAGTTTAGAGGAAAGTTTATAATTTAATTCTAATAAATAAAAACTCTCAATCTTAAAATACAAAAACGATTGAATTTTGTATAATATTTATTATTCAATGTTAAATATTTTTTTCTATAATATTTGTATAATAATTAATAGATAAAAAAGAGTACGATACATATCAAACTTTGTTAATGTTTAAATTAAATAAATTGTATTTTTAATTACAAAACAAATTTTTATTTTATTTTGCGAGAATATCATTCTTTTATAATAGATAATTATATAATTATTTCTTTAATTACATCTATGTGAATTACTTTGTGAAGTACGGACACTTTGCTAAGTTGCCGTGTTCACGTGTCGGACACATTTCGGACACGACACTCTGATACTCGTCTGACACGCGTGTCTGCTGTGTTCAAATCGTGTCTTAATAAAAAATAAAAAATTCATCTCCGGACACATCTGGACACACCTAAATACCATCAGGTGTTAGCGTGTCTAGTCTTATTCTTAACATATATTCTTAAAATAAATTTAGATATAGTATATATTATTATTTATTATAACAAAAAATATTTTAAATACTTGATATAATTAAAATAAGACATTAAAAATAATTAAAAAAAATTAATTTATGTTTTAATATCAGTAAAATATCAAAATATCATTACGATTTATCTAAAAGATACTTTATATTTTATATGTATGCGTGTCCCCGTGTCTTATAAGATTTTAAAATTTGCGTGTCGGCGTGTCCCGTATCGTGTCGTGTCCCGTGTCCGTGTCAGTGTCCGTGCATTATAGGAATTACTTTTAATTATTCTTAAAATTAATAATAAATTATCTAATATAATTTAAATACATTAATTTATAATTTAAAAATTATTAGTTCAAACTACGTCCAACTATTACATTTAAAATAAAGCTAAATAGATCCAAAAATAATAATCAATCGTTGTTGTATTTTTAGATTGAGATTTTTTATTTATTAAAATTAAACTATAAATTTTTCTCTAAATAGATAATTTTTTTTTGCATAAAAGATACCTTATTTTAGTAAATGGAGAAGATGTTTTGTTCACAAATCTATAACCATTTATATTGGACCAATATTAGGAAAAGGAAAAATAGAAACCATAATAATTTATAAGTTTGTCCACTTAGTTGCAAGGCCCAAACATAAAAAGTATTTTTTGGGAACCATAATTACAAGTCTATCCTGCATTAAACTCATGCAAATTATTGCGCTCCACATCAGCCTAATGGACGTCAGAATCAAACCGGTGTAAGATTATTAGGTCACTCGGTCATTGGTTCAATTAATGAGTCACTGGTGAGTCACTGGTCAAACCGGTTAATCCGGTATAATTAAATAATTATATAAAATTTAATTATTTTTTTTATTATCAGTACTTTTATTTTATTTTTATAAAAATAATTATCATTTTTAAATTTTAATACTTTATTAATTAGTTTATATTTATTGTATTATTATATTATTATAGGTGAAAACTCACATACAGTTATTTTCATGTGAAGTTGATATTTAAGAACCGTTACATGATTTGACAAATTTGACTAAATATCATTTAAAATTTTTCAACTATTAACTTCATATAAAGACAACTGCATGTCAGTCTTTACCTATTATTATATACTACAAGTATTTATTGAAAAATAATATTAATAGATATCATATAATCATAAAAAAAAATAAATTGTGATTTAAAATTTTTTGTTTATTTTTTTAATTAGTATATATTTAATAAAATTTATAGTTAAATAAAATATAATTAATTTTAAAATGAGTGACTTTAAAATAAATTGAATATAATAAAAGATTGTTATATATATTATAATTTGTCTATATATTAATAAGAAACATCCTAGTATAGTGGTATAATCATCTTTCTTGTATCCTTGAGGGCAAGCGGTTGAATCCTTTTTGAATCATTTTGAAAGTAGATCTTCGTTGTTGTATCTTTAAGGGTAAGAGGTTGAATCCTTTTTGAAGCATTTTGAATGTAGATCTTTGCCCTTCTCTTCCTTCCGAATGATAGGGAAGAGAGAAGTGTACGTGTTGTAAAGGCAGAAGGAAACATAAATTTTTTAAATTATGTCAGTTTTGTCTTGATATTATAAATTATGACACAAAAAAATTTATAGAATAAAATTATTTTTACAAAAAAGTCGTAGAGGACGACAAAAGTCTCTATAGGCTAAGAAAATTAGGGTCTTCATAGATAAAAAATTAAAAAATAATATTTTTAGTTATTATTTTGATATAAAAGAGTTTAATTTTTTACTAATAATTAACTTTAATATTTATTATTTAAAACTTAAAAAAAATTAATGTGTATACTTTTACATTTAATTAGCCAGATTAGGTATTAAGTATGTTGCATAAATAAAAATATTTAATTTTCATGCTTGTTATTCAAAAATAATAATTTTTTCTTTCTATCTCTCTCTATATATAAATAAAATTAACTCAAAATTAACTTTTTTTTTTGAAATAATTGAATATCAATTCTAATTATTAATTACAATATTAGTATTCTCTCTAAATTATATGCAATAAATATTTGAAGAAAAAGAAGTGAAAATATAGATTAGAAAGATTAGTAGTAAATATATATTTAAAACTAAAAAATTATGCATATAATAATAATATATTTTTTATGTGAATAATATTATAAGATTATTTTTAATTATATTTAATTATAAATATAATGTATTCTTTGTAATTTTGTGAATTTATTTGAATTGTATTATTTTATTAATTTTATTTTTTATAAAATTGAAAGGTAAAGGGAGATAGAAAATGAGAAAGAGGGGTGAGACAAAGATAAAAGAAGAAGAAACTAAAAGAAAATTTGTTAATTTTGGAGAAAATATTTTATTTTAATTGTAATGAAAAAAATCTCATAATACATCTTGGTTTGTCAAATTACTAATATAAAATATAAATTACAAGCTATACATAGAGTGAGAAGGGTAGAGAGAAATAGAGAAGGAGAGAGTAGATAAGAGGATGAAAAAATAGAGTTCATTAATTTTAGATAAAAATATTTTATCTCAATTTTAATGAGAGTGACATGTGACACATTTTGATTGTTAAATTTGTAATATAATATAGCTATATTTCACTTTTAATTTTATTTGTAATTAGAGAATATCATGTTGCATATTTTGATTGTCAAATTTATAATTAGTCATTGACGATAATAATAATAATAATAATAATAATAATAATAATAATAATAATAATAATAATAATAATTATTATTATTATTATTATTATTATTATTATTATTATTATTATTATTATTATTATTATTATTATTATTATTATTATTATAAGAGAGAGAGCTCTTTAATTTAGAGAAAAAGATTTGATTTCAATTACAATGAGGAAGTGACATATGACACATTTTGGTTATAAAATTAGTAAGATATAATAGATTAAATCAACAATATTTGGGAAACAATAAAAAATTAGTCCAAACAATTTTAAATTATATTTTTTTATTACCCACGGTTAGGGTTGGCAAGCGGGGAAGCCCGCCCCGCCCCGCCCCGCCCCGCCTAGTGAGGCGGTCCCAGAATCCCAACCCGCCCCGCCTAACGGCAGGCTGGCGGGCCGGCGGGCTAAGTCCGCCAAATATCCTCTTTTTTTTTTTACTTTTAACTATTAAATAATATATATAAAGATATAAAAAATTCTCTTTTATTTTTTACTTTTTTAACTATTATAATTTCTAAAAGTACAAACAAATTATAATTTTTGTATTCACAAACATTAAAGTCTTTGTAATTATAAATATCTAATAAACATAATTATAAACCAAGTTTTCATCCAAAACATAATTATAAATATTGTTTCCAAAGCAAAATAAACATAATCCAAAACATAATTAACAATATTGTCTCTAAAATAAAACAAACATAATCTAAAACACTCAATTTTCATCTTCATTCTCTCGTAAGTTGGGTTGGGAGAAGTTGAATTTTGGTAAAAAAAATTGTAAAAATACCCCTTACTAAAAAAATACTAAGCCCGGCGGGGAAGCCCGCCCCACCCCGCCAAAGCCCGCCAAAACCCGCGGTTTAAGCGGTGCGGGTTAAGCGGGCTTTTACTATTTGGCGGTTCCAATTTTCCAGCCCGGCCCGCCTTTTTTGGCGGGTTATGCGGGCCGGCCCGACAGGTTTAGGCCCGTTTGCCACCCCTACCCACGGTATTTGTAAAATCCGATCAAACTATAATTAAAAAAGTAATTAATTAAATATGAGCAAGAAGGATTGAAAATTTTAGTAATCATAATTTAAAAATTTAATAATAATATTTGACTCAGAGGATTTTTTCGAATGGAAAAATATAGTTTTTTGCGTAAAAATGCACATTGAAAATTTGACTGGAAATACCGGTTTAAATCTGTCCGGTACTGCAGCTGAAAAAGTTAATTATGAGTAAAGAAAGTTAAAAAGTTAAAATTTATAATTGAGAAAGTAAAAATATTTAAAACGTAAATTAAAACGCTAATCTTAAAGGTTTTGGCCTAATTTTTGGGCCAAACGAGCCATATAAGTAAACCAGGTCCAAGTTGAGCCCAAATCCAACATATATAAGTCCTTAACTAAGGCCATTCAGCACCAACACCCATTCATTAGTGCTTTGTGCTTAAATAAGAGAAGAGAGGGGAGAAGAGAGAAAATCCTTGCCTTTGATTTTTCAAACCACCTTAACTTTCTCTCTGAAACTCCAATCACCGCACCGTTTGTGGCTATTCATCACCCATCTCATCCTCTACAATTTTATCTGAATAGATTGGTATGAATTTCAAATTCTCTTATCCCATTTTTACAATACATGTTAAATTCAAATTTGAACTTTGGATATTGAGAATGTGATTTTAATAGTTTAGGGGTACTCTAGAACGAGTTATAGCTGGGTGATAAACTCCAATTTTGTGGTTTATCTTGTGTAGAATTTGAGAGGTTTTGTCAATATTTTTCACACTTATTCATATAAAATGCATGGTTTTGTGTTTCCATCCTAATTTTGCTTCATGGTTTGAAACATGCTTATTTAACCCTAAAAATACCAAATTTTAATCCTCTCTTGATGCCATTCAATGCCGTGATATGTTTGTTAAGTGATTTTAGAGTTTATAGGGTAGAAATGGCCTAGAAGATGGAAGAGAAGCATGCAAAAGATGAAGGGACATGAAGAATGAAGCTTTGAAAAACTGGCCTCGGTGCGCACGAGTGGACACAGGCAGCTGGGACTGGCGCGCAAGAGCTGGTGCATTCGCGTGCTGAAGCGAAATTCCACCGACGCATACGCGTGGCTTGAGGAGTTCATATGACGTGCACGCGTGACGCTCAGCACGTGACTTCATTAATGAAGTCGTGGTTGGCGATTTCTGAGAAGCTCCAGGCCCAAATCCAAGCTGATTCTGCATGGAAAAGAACCAAGGGAGAAAGGAGAATCAATCATTTTATACACAACATATAATTTTAGCTAGTCTTTGGTTCTTGTATTCTAGAGAGAGAAACTCTTACTTCTCTATAGATCTTGTTTGTTTTAATTTTCCTTTGTTGAATTTCTGAATTGGGTCTTGTTGATTTTAGTTTCAATTACTTAATTTGAGTTCTCTAGTTATAATTTTGTTTAGATCTAGTGTTGAATTTGAATTTTCTTGTTATTTTCCTTTTCTTCTCATTTTATGACTTTGTGGACCTTGAATTTCTATTAATGCATTGATGTTTTCCATGATTGATAGTGTTAGTTGAGTTGTTTTCTATTGATAATTGTTAGTGGGTACTTGTAATTTCCAATTAATTTGCAATTTGAATATGTCCTTTGTTAATGCATACCATGTGTTTGATGAAATGTTTCCTTTGATTATGGAGTAATTTTCTTTACTCTTGGCCTAGGCTAAGGGAATTGGGTGACCTTAAGTCATTGGGTCTAATTGATTTGGTGATTTGAGAACCCCTAGTGGTCAAATTGATACCATTGACACTAATCTACTACTAATCCAATTAGTAGTTAGATTAGGACTTATGAGTTGAGATTGATCAAGCTATTTGACATACCTTAAGCGTTGAAGTAGACTTTGTACGTACTTCAAGCATGGAGGTAGACTTAATGAGCTTGGTTCTTTATAATTGTCAAGATATGGTTATTAGACAAGGATGGTGACCCCAATTCCTATCCCTAGCCAAGAGTCCCTTTTATTATTCATATTTGAAACCCAAAAATCCCAATTGCTTGATTCTTGCTATAGTTAGTTTAGTTACTTGCTTAGTCTTAGAATAGAAGTAGCTTTATATGTTACCTTGTTAGATTCCATTCACTTATACTTGGCTTTAGTTGCTTTGATTTAGTTTCTTGCACTTTAAGATTCCTTGCATGTTAAGTTTAGTAGTTTAAATTCTTGTTTATGACTCCCAACCCCTGAATTCTAACCAATATTGATGCACATGTTTGCCCATTCTCTTGAGGACGACCCGAGACCAATACTCTCGGTTACTTTATATTGGGGTTGACTTTGTGACAACCAAATCAAAATTTGACCAAGAGGATTATTTGTCGGTCTAGGACTATACTATGACAATGATTTGATCTTCTTATTGACGAAAATTCTAGACTGTCGGTAATCTTTCCATCACTGGGCCTCATCATATATTCTAGTGGGTAAAAGGTAAGAACTATTTCCTTTATGATTATGGTGTTTTATGATATCCTAGTATATTGAGTATTGTATATTTTATGTGAAAATAGTGTAGAATGGTGTTAGAGGTATTGGATTGACCATTGGTGAGGCTTGGAGTTGAGGCTTGGTGGAGATTTACAAGTACAAGACTTAATTTTGACTTTCAAGAGGTACGATTTAAGTCTTATTTAAATATCATGTAATGTAATGTGAAATCCTAAGCTAGATGTCCCTAGGAATAAATTTGAATTGTGTATTTGGTTGGGATTGATGTGTGCAGCTGATGTGTTGTTAAAATTATCGAATTGAATGGTGAATTGTGTATTTATGAGTTATTTACGAGTTATGTATTGAATTAATGGATATTGGGACGGAGGCCGTGAATTTGGACCAGAGGCTGGAAAAAGTAAGAATGATAAGTTGGTGAATGTATTATATGATGATGCATGAATTTGAATAAAAATTTTGGCATTGAGTGTGTGAGATTTGATAATGATTGTTAGAGTAGTAGAATTGAGAATTTGAGATATAAAACGGATAAATTTTGAGTTAAAATGTGTAAATGGAGTAGGTTTGAATTTGGTTGATTGTGAATGCATGGATAAAAGTGGTTTGGGGTTATTTTGTTGAGTTAAAATTATTTTGACTTGTAAACTTTTGGAAAAGTTAGTAAATTCTGTTTTCGTTAAAATTGATTTTCGGCCAACTTCGGCGGGTGGTACACGGAATCGTGATCGCACACTTTTCACACAACTCCGTGCAGCTGACCAGCAAGTGCACTGGGTCGTCCAAGTAATACCTTACGTGAGTAAGGGTCGATCCCATGGAGATTGTCGGCTTGAAGCAAGCTGTGGTCATCCTTGTAAATCTCAGTCAGGCAGATTTAAATGGTTATGGCATTTTGATAATTGAAATATAATTAAAACAGAAAATAAGATAGAAGCACTTATGTAATTCATTGGTGGGATTTCAGATAAGCGTATGAAGATGCTTTGTTCCTTCTGAAACTCTGCTTTCCTATTGCCTTCATCCAATCATTCATACTCCCTTCCATGGCAAGCTGTATGTTGGGGGATCATCGTTGTCAATGGCTACCGTCCGTCCTTTCAGTGAAAATGGTCCAAATGCGCTGTCACCGCACGGCTAATCATATGTCAGTTCTCACTCATGTTGGAATAGGATCCATTGATCCTTTTGCGTTTGTCACAATGCCCAACACTCGCGAGTTTGAAGCTCGTCACAGCCATCCCATCCCAGATCCTACTCGGAATACCATAGACAAGGTTTAGACTTTCCAGATCTCAGGAATGGCCACCAATAATTCTAGTCTATACCACGAAGGTTCTAATCTTATATTAGAAACCCAAGAGATATGCATTCAAGCTCGTTTTCAGGTAGAACAGAAGTGGTTGTCAGGCACGCGTTCGTAGGTGAGAATGGTGATGAGTATCACATAATCATCACATTCATCATGTTCTTGTGTGTGAATGAATATCTTATAATAAGAGTAAGCTTGAATTGAATGGAAAACAGTAGTAATTGCATTAACTCATGAAGAATAGTAGAGCTCCACACCTTAATCTATGGGGTGTAGAAATTCCACCGTTGAAAATACATAAGTGAAAATAGGGTAGACATGGCTGAGTGGCTAGCCTCGCATGGAGGTCTCAGAACATAAAAGTTACATAATGTGTTCCAGAGATGAAAATACAATATTAAAAGGTCCTATTTATAATGAACTAGTAGCCTAGGATTTACAAAAATGAGTAATTAATGCAGAAATCCACTTCCAGATCCACTTGGTGTGTGCTTGGGCTGAGTATTGAAGCTTTCACATGTAGAGACTTTTCTTGGAGTTAAACGCCAACTCTGGTGCCAGTTTGGGCGTTTAACTCTAGCTTTTATGCCAGTTCTGGCGTTTAACGCCAGAATAGGGTAGAAAGTTGGCGTTTAAATGCCAGTTTGCGTTATCAAAACTCGGGCAAAGTATGGACTATTATATATTGCTGAAAATCTCAAGATGTCTACTTTCCAACACAATTGAGAGCGTGCCAATTGGGCTTCTGTATCTCTAGAAAATTAATTTCGAGTGCAGGGAGGTCAGAATCCAACAGCATCTGCAGTCCTTTTTCAGCCTCTGAATCAGATTTTTGCTCAGGTCCCTCAATTTCAGTCAGAAAATGCCTGAAATCACAGAAAAATACACAAACTCATAGTAAAGTCCAGAAATGTGATTTTTATTTAAAAACTAATAAAAATATAATAAAAAATAACTAAAACATACTGAAAACTACCTAAAAATAATGCCAAAAAGCGTATAAATTATCCGCTCATCACAACACCAAACTTAAATTGTTGCTTGTCCCCAAGCAACTAAAAACAAAGTAGGATAAAAAGAAGAGAATATACAATAAATTCCCAAAGCATCTATGAAGATCAGTCTTAATTAGATGAGCGGGACTCTTAGCTTTTTGTTTCTGAATAGTTTTGGCATCTCACTTTATCCTTTGAAGTTTAGAATGATTAGCTTCTATAGGAACTCAGAATTCAGATAGTGTTATTGATTCTCCTAGTTCAGTATGTTGATTCTTGAACACAGTTACTTTATGAGTCTTGGTCGTGACCCTAAGCATTTTGTTTTCCAATATTACCACCGGATACATAAATGCCACAAACATATAACTGGGTGAACCTTTTTAGATTGTGACTCAGCTTTGCTAGAGTCCCCAATTAGAGGTGTCTAGAGCTCTTAAGCACACTCTTTTGCTTTGGACCACGACTTTAACCGCTTAGTCTCAAGCTTTTCACTTGACACCTTCACGCCACAAGCATATGGTTAGGGACAGCTTGGTTTAGCCGCTTAGGCCAGGATTTTTATTCCTTTGGGCCCTCCTATCCACTGATGCTCAAAGCCTTGGATCCTTTTTATTTTACCATTTCCTTTTGGTTTAAAGGGCTATTGGCTTTTTCTGCTTGCTTTTTCTTTTTCTTTCTTTTTCTTTTATTATATTTTTTTCGCAAGCTTTTCACTGCTTTTTCTTGCTTCAAGAATCAATTTTATGATTTTTCAGATTATCAATAATATTTCTCCTTTTCCATCATTCTTTCAAGAGCCAATAATTTTAACATTCATAACCAAAAAATTCAAAAATATGCACTGTTCAAGCATTCATTCAGAAAACAAAAAGTATTACCACCACATCAAAATAATTAAACTATTTTAAAATTCAAAATTCATGTACTTCTTTTTCTTTTGCAATTAAAAACATTTTTCATTTAAGAAAGGTGATGGATTCATAGGACATTCATAGCGTTCAGGCATAGACACTAGACACTAATGATCATGTAATAAAGACACAAACATAGATAGAACATAAAGCATAATTTTTGAAAACAGAAAAATAAGAGCAAGGAGATTAAAGAACGGGTCCACCTTAGTGATGGTGGCTAGTTCTTCCTCTTGAAGATCCAATGGAACGCTTGAGCTTCTCTATGTCTCTTCCTTGCCTTTGTTGCTCCTCACTCATGGCTCTTTGGTCTTCTCTAATTTCATGAAGGAGGATGGAATGCTCTTGGTGTTCCACCCTTAGTTGTCCTATGTTGGAACTTAATTCTCCTAGGGAGGTGTTAATTTGCTCCCAATAATTTTGTGGAGGGAAGTACATCCCTTGAGGCATCTCAGGGATTTCATGATGAGGAACTTCCTCATGCTCTTGTTGAGGTCCATGAGTGGGCTTTCTTGCTTGCTCCATCTTTTTCTTAGTGATGGGCTTGTCCTCATCAATGAGGATGTCTTCCTCTATGTCATTTCCAGCTGAATTACAGAGGTGACAGATTAGATGAGGAAAGGCTAACCTTACCAAAGTAGAGGACTTGTCCGCCACCTTGTAGAGTTCTAGGGATATAACCTCATGAACTTCTACTTCCTCTCCATTCATGATGCTATGGATCATGATAGTCCGGTCTATAGTAACTTCAGATCGGTTGCTAGTGGAAATGATTGAGCGTTGGATGAACTCCAACCATCCCCTAGCCACTAGTTTGAGGTCAAGCCTTCTTAGTTGAATCGGCTTCCCTCTTGAATCTCTCTTCCATTGAGCACCTTCCACACAGGTGTCCATAAGGACTTGGTCCAACCTTTGATCAAAGTTGACCATTCTAGTGTAGGAGCGTGCATCTCCTTGCATCATTGGCAAGTTGAATGCCAATCTTACATTTTCCGGACTGAAATCTAAGTATTTTCCCCGGACCATTGTAAGCCAGTTCTTTGGGTCCGGGTTCACACTTTGATCATGGTTTTTGGTGATCCATGCATTAGCATAGAACTCTTGAACCATTAAGATCCCGACTTGTTGAATGGGGTTGGTGAGAATTTCCCAACCTCTTCCGTGAATCTTATGTTGGATCTCCGGACATTCACTCTTTTTGAGCTTAAAGGGAAATTCGGGGATCACCTTTTTCTTTGCCACAACTTCATAGAAGTGGTCTTGATGCACTTTTGAGATGAATCTCTCCATCTCCCATGACTCAGAGGTGGAAGCTTTTGCCTTCCCTTTCCTCTTTCTAGAGGTTTCTCTAGCCTTAGGTGCCATAAATGGTTATGGAAAAACAAAAAGCGACGCTTTTACCACACCAAACTTAAAAGGTTTGCTCGTCCTCGAGCAAAAGAAGAAAGAAGTGAGTAGAAGAAGAAGAAAATGGAGGAGATGGAGGGTTGGTGTAGGTTCGGCCAAGTTGAAGAGAAGTGTGTATGATGTGTGAAAATGAGGGTGGTGAAGGGGGTATTTATAGGGTAAGAGAGAGGGGGATTTCGTGTATTAAGGGTTGGGTTTGGGAGGGAAAGTATTTGAATTTGAATTGTGAGGTTGGTGGGGTTTTTGGGGAAGAGTGGGTGGAGGTGATTGGTGAAGATGTGAGGGGTATTTGGAAAAGGGTATTATGGAAAGGTATGAAGAAGAAAGGGAGAGAGTTCAGGTAGGTGGGGATCCTGTGGGGTCCACAGATCCTGAGGTGTCAAGAATTTCTCATCCCTGTACCATGTTGGCGTGTAAACGCCCCTTGGAGTGCCAATCCTGGCGTTAAATGCCAGGTTGCTGCCCATTTCTGGTGTTTAACGCCAGCTTTTCTTCCCTTTATGGCGTTAAACGCTAGCTTGCTGCCCTTTTCTGGCGTTAAACGCCAATCTGGTGCCTTTTTCTGGCGTTAAACGCCAGTCTGGTGCCCTTTTCTGGCATTAAACGCCCATTCTGCTACCCTTACTGGCGTTTAAACGCCAGTAAGCTCCTCCTCCAGGTGTGTTATTTTTAATGCTGTTTCTCATTCTGTTTTTGCTTTTTCAGTTGTTTTTGTGACTTCACATGATCATCAACCTAAAGAAAAATTAAAATAACAATGGAAAATAAATAGATATAATTGGATAAAATTGGGTTGCCTCCCAATAAGCGCTTCTTTAATGTCAATAGCTTGACAGTGGGCTTTCATGGAGCCTCACAGATACTCAGAGCATGATGATGGCCTCCCAACACCAAACTTAGAGTTTGAATGTGGAGGCTTTGTTTGACTCTGTTTTGAGAGAAGCTTTTCATGCTTCCTCTCCATGGTTATAGAGGGAGATCCTTGAGCCTTAAACACAAGGTAGTCCTCATTCACTTGAAGGACCAACTCTCCTCTGTCAACATCAATCACAACTTTTGCTGTGGCTAGGAAGGGTCTGCCAAGGATGATGGATTCATCCATATTCTTCCCAGTTTCCAAGATTATGAAATCAGCAGGGATGTAAAGGCCTTCAACCTTTACCAAGACATCATCTACAAGTCCATAAGCCTGTTTTCTTGAATTGTCTGCCATCTCTAGTGAGATTCTTGCAGCTTGCACCTCAAGGATCCCTAGTTTCTCCATTACAGAGAGGGGCATGAGGTTTATACTTGACCCCAGGTCACACAGAGCATTCTCAAAGGTCATGGTGCCTATGGTACAAGGTATTGAGAACTTTCCAGGGTCCGGTTTCTTCTGAGGTAATTTCTGCCTAACCAAGGTATTCAGTTCATTTGATGAGCAATGGAGGTTCATTCTCCCAAGTCTCATTACCAAATAACTTGGCATTCAAATTTATGATTTCTTCAAGATACTTAGCAACTTGCTCTTCAGCAATATTTTCATCCTCTTCAGAGGAAGAATACTCATCAGAGCTCATGAATGGCAGAAGTAGGTTCATTGGAATCTCTATGGTCTCTATATGAGCATCAGATTCCTTTGGTTCCTCATTAGGGAACTCCTTGGAGGCCAGTGGACATCCATTGAGGTCTTCCTCAGTGGAAATCATTGCCTTTCCCTCCTCTATCCATTCGGCCATGTGGGACGAGTTTATGGCCTTGCACTCTCTCTTAGGATTCTCTTCTGTATTGTTTGGGAGAGTGCTAGGAGGAGTTTCAGTAATTCTTTTACTCAGCTGACCCACTTGTGCCTCCAAATTTCTAATGGAGGACCTTGCTTCAGTCATGAAACTGAGAGTGGTCTTAGATAGATCAAAGACTACAGTTGCTAAGTCAGAGTGGTTCTGCTTAGAATTCTCTGTCTGTTGCTGAGAAGATGATGGAAAAGGTTTGCTATTGCTAAACCTATTTCTTCCACCATTGTTGTTGTTGAAGCCTTATTGAGGCTTCTTTTGGTCCTTCCATGAGAGATTTGGATGATTTCTCCATGAAGGATTATAGGTGTTTCTATAGAGTTCTCCCATGTAATTCACCTCTGCCATTGTAGGATTCTCAGGGTCATAGGCTTCTTCTTCAGAGGAAGCCTCCTTAGTACTGCCTGATGCAGCTTGCATTTCAGACAGACTCTGAGAAATCATATTGACTTGCTGAGTCAATATTTTGTTCTGAGCCAATATGGCATTCAGAGTATCAATCTCAAGAACTCCTTTCTTCTGAGTTGTCCCATTATTCACAGGATTTCTTTCAGAAGTGTACATGAATTGGTTATTTGCAACCATTTCAATGAGTTCCTGGGCTTCTTCAGGCATCTTCTTCAGATGAAGAGATCCACTAGTAGAGTTGTCCAATGACATCTTGGACAGTTCAAACAGACCATCATAGAATATGCATATGATGCTCCATTCTGAAAGCATGCCAGAAGGACACCTTCTGATCAATTGCTTGTATCTTTCCCAAGCTTCATAGAGGGATTTGCCTTCCTTCTGTCTGAAGGTTTGGACTTCCACTCTAAGCTTACTCAATTTTTGAGGTGGAAAGAACTTTGCCAAGAAGGCATTGACCAGCTTTTCCCAAGAGTTCAGGCTTTCTTTAGGTTGTGAGTCCAACCATGTCCTAGCTCTGTCTCTTACTGCAAAGGGGAAAAGCATAAGTCTGTAGACCTCAGGGTCAACCCCATTGGTCTTGACAGCGTCACAGATTTACAAGAATTCAGCTAGAAACTAATGAGGAAGTCCATGATACTTGCAATTCTGCCATCAGAGAAACTAATTGAGGCTTAAGCTCAAAGTTGTTTGCTCCAATTGCAGGAATTGAGATGCTCCTTCCACAAAAGTCAGAAGAGGGTGCAGTGAAGTCACCAAACATCTTTCTTACATTATTGGCATTGTTGTTATTTTCGGCTGCCATTTCTTCTTTCTTTTCGAAAATTTCTGCCAGATCCTCTCCAGAGAGTTGTGCTTTAGCTTCTCTTAGCTTCCTCTTCAAGGTCCTTTCAGGTTCAGGATTAGCTTCAACAAGAACACCTTTGTCTTTGTTCTTGCTCATATGAAAGAGAAGAGAACAAGAAAGTATGGAATCCTCTATGTCATATTATAGAGATTCCTTGAGGTGTCAAAGGAAAATAGGAACAGAGGGATGAGGTAGGTAGGTAAGAATTCGAACATATGAAGAAGGAGAGATAGTCCGAATTGCTAATTGAGGAGGAGTATAGTCCTTAAATAGAAAAAGGTGAGGAGGGAGAAGAATTTTCGAAAACAAAATTAAAAATTTAAATTAATTAAAAGGAATTTTGAAAAAGTGGTTGATGGTTTTCGAAAATTAAAAGTGAGAAAGTGGTTAAGTGATTTTGAAAAAGATTTTGAAATTAGCAATCAAAAAGATATGATTGAAAATTATTTTGAAAAAGATGTGATTGAGAAGGTATGATTGAAAAATAATTTGAAAAGATTTTAAATTAATGATATGATTGGAAATTAATTACTTAACTAACAAGAAATTTAAAAGATGTGATTCTAAAATTCAAATATTGAATCTTTCTTAATAGGCAAGTAACAACTTGAAATTTTTTAATCAAATCATTAATTGTAACAAGAATTTTCAAAAATATTGAAAAATTATTTAAAAGATTTGATTTTGAAAAAGATATGATTGATAAGAGAGGATATGAAAAAGATAAGATTTTGAAAAATTAGTTTTAAAACTTTCAAAATTGAAAAAGATTTGAATTAAAAACAAAATTACCTCCTTGCTGCTATCCTGGCGTTAAACGCCCAGAATGGTATCCATTCTGGCGTTTAACGCCCAAAGTACTACCCTTTTGGGCGTTTAACGCCCAGCCAGGGTACCTGGCTGGCGTTTAAACGCCAGTTTTTCTTCCTCACTGGGCGTTTTGAATGCCCAGCTTTTTCTCTGTAATTCCTTTGCTGTATGTTCTGAATCTTCAATTCTCTGTATTATTGACTTGAAAAGACATAATTTTGAAAATTTTTTTTTGATGATGAGAGAGAATAACAACAAAATGAAACTAATCATAAAGAAAAACTAAGATCAAATAAACAATGCGTGCAAGACACCAAACATAGAAATTTTCACTCTATAGACACTAATAATTCAAAAATGCATATGAAAAACAAGAAAAGACACCAAACAAGAGAATTCAAAGATCAGACTAGAGAAAATCATCAAGAATAACTTGAAGATCAATAAAGAACATACTGCATGGATTTTTTTTCAAGAATTTTTTAAGATAATTTAAAAATATGCAATTGACACCAAACTTACAATTTGACACTAGACTCAAACAAGAAACACAAATTTTTTTGGTTTTTATGATTTTAAAATTTTTTTTGTATTTTTCGAAAATTATTTTGAAACAGAAAATAAAGAAATTCAAAATTTTTAATACGAATTCCAGGAATCATGCAATGTTAGTCTAAAGCTTCAGTCTAAAAAAATTAGACATGGCTAGCCAAGTTTCAACAGGACCTTACATACAACAGCCAAATTGATGGGAATCAATTAGCTCTTGTGATGATAAAAGCATCATCTGAAACTCTAAAATTCATTCTTAAAAATTCAGAAGAACAAAATAAATTTTTTTCTGTATATTTTTTTCGAAAATAAAAAAAACTTAAAAATAAAATAAAATTACCTAATCTGAGCAACAAGATGAACCGTCAGTTGTCCAAACTCGAACAATCCCCGGCAACAGCGCCAAAAACTTGGTACACAGAATCGTGATCGCACACTTTTCACACAACTCCGTGCAGCTGACCAGCAAGTGCACTGGGTCGTCCAAGTAATACATTACGTGAGTAAGGGTCGATCCCTCGGAGATTGTCGGCTTGAAGCAAGCTATGGTCATCCTTGTAAATCTCAGTCAGGCAGATTCAAATGGTTATGGGATTTTGATAATTGAAATATAATTAAAACAGAAAATAAGATAGAAGCACTTATGTAATTCATTGGTGGGATTTCAGATAAGCGTATGAAGATGCTTTGTTCCTTCTAAACCTTTGCTTTCCTATTGCCTTCATCCAATCATTCATACTCCCTTCCATGACAAGCTGTATGTTGGGGGATCACCGTTGTCAATGGCTACGTCCGTCCTCTCAGTGAAAATGGTCCAAATGTGCTGTCACCACACGGCTAATCATCTGTCGGTTCTCACTCATGTTGGAATAGGATCCATTGATCTTTTTGCGTCTGTCACTAAGCCCAACACTCGCGAGTTTGAAGCTCGTCACAGCCATCCCATCTCAGATCCTACTCGGAATACCACAGACAAGCTTTAAACTTTCCAGATCTCAGGAATGGCCGCCAATAATTCTAGCCTATACCACGAAGGTTCTAATCTTAGATTAGAAACCCAAGAGATATGCATTCAAGCTCGTTTTCAGGTAGAACGGAAGTGGTTGTCAGGCACGCATTCATAGGTGAGAATGGTGATGAGTGTCACATAATCATCACATTCATCATGTTCTTGTGTGTGAATGAATATCTTAGAATAAGAGTAAGCTTGAATTGAATGGAAAACAGTAGTAATTGCATTAACTTATGAAGAATAGCAGAGCTCCACACCTTAATCTATGGGGTGTAAAAATTCCACCGTTGAAAATACATAAGTGAAAATAGGGTAGACATGGCCGAGTAGCCAGCCTCCCATGGAGGTCTCAGAACATAAAAGTTACAAAATGTGTTCCAGAGATAAAAATACAATAGTAAAAGGTCCTATTTATAATGAACTAGTAGCCTAGGGTTTACAGAAATGAGTAATTAATGCAGAAATCCACTTCCGGGCCCACTTGGTGTGTGCTTGGGCTAAGTATTGAAGCTTTCACATGTAAAGACTTTTCTTGGAGTTAAACGCCAACTCTGGTGCCAGTTTGGGCGTTGAACTCCAGCTTTTATGCCAGTTCTGGCGTTTAACGCCAGAATAGGATAGAAAGTTGGCGTTTAAACGCTAGTTTGCGTTATCAAAACTCGGGCAAAGTATGGACTATTATATATTTCTGGAAAGTCCAGGATGTCTACTTTCTAACGCAAATGAGAGCGCACCAATTGGGCTTCTGTAGCTCCAAAAAATCCATTTCGAGTGCAGGGAGGTCAGAATCCAACAGCATCTGCAGTCCTTTTTCAGCCTCTGAATCAGATTTTTGCTCAGGTCCCTCAATTTCAGCCAGAAAATACCTGAAATCACAGAAAAACACACAAACTCATAGTAAAGTCCAAAAATGTGATTTTTATTTAAAAACTAATAAAAATATAATAAAAAGTAACTAAAACATACTGAAAACTACCTAAAAATAATGCCCAAAAGCGTATAAATTATCCGCTCATCAGCGGGCCATAACTCGGTCCTCGGAGTTGAAAAAAATTTCAAAATTGGATTTTTATGAAAATTTATTTATCGATATTTTCAACGGTTCAATAATGGTTGAAAAATAATTTTGTGGAAGAAGATATGAAGATTTGAAATTTGGGCTGAAAAACTGGTTTTTGCAACATATCAGCTTTTTCACATTCTGAAGAGCCATGCGTACGCAACTTTGTCACGTTTACGCTCATACGTACGCAACGCATGTCATGCGTACACGAGCATGCTCCACTACCGAAATTTCTCGCATCCGCGAGGGTAGTCTGCGTACACGACTATGCCAATTTTTGCACTCAACGTACACATGAGGCATGCACATGCATGACCACCCTATTTTGCAAAACTTAAATATTTTATTTTTTAACCATTCTCTTAGCCTTTTAAACTTCTATAAACCTCGATAAGAATCTAGAGCCAGTGTAATTAAGGATAGAGGAGTTAGAAATGAGAAATAAAAAGATGAGTTGGTGAATTGAGAGCAAATGAACAAAATGTGAAGTGACATTGATGAGCGGATAATTTATACGCTTTTTGGCATTGTTTTTACATAGTTTTTAGTATGATTTAGTTAGTTTTTAGTATACTTTTATTATTTTTTAATTAAAAATCACGTTTCTGGACTTTACTATGAGTTTGTGTGTTTTTCTGTGATTTCAGGTACTTTTTAGCTGAAATTGAGGGACCTGAGCAAAAATCTGATTCAGAGGCTGAAGAAGGACTGCAGATGCTGTTGGATTCTGACCTCCCTGCACTCAAAGTGGATTTTCTGGAGCTACAAGAGTCCAATTGGCGCGCTCTCAATTGCGTTGGAAAGTAGACATCCAGGGATTTCTAGCAATATATAATAGTCCATACTTTGCTCGAAGATAAATGACGCAAACTGGCATTCAACGCCAGTTCTCTGCCCTATTCTGGCGTTAAACGCCAGAAACAGGTTATAAGTTGGAGTTAAACGCCCAAAACAGGTTACAACCTGGCGTTTAACTCCAGAAATAGCCTAGGCCCGTGTAAAGCTCAAGTCTCAGCCCCAGCACACACCAAGTGGGTCCCGGAAGTAGATTTCTGCACTATCTATCGTAGTTTACTCATTTTCTGTAAACCTAGGTTACTAGTTTAGTATTTAAACAACTTTTAGAGATTTATTTTGTATTTCATGACATTTTTACACGTTTTATATGGTATTTCTGACGGCATGAGTCTCTAAACCCCATGGTTGGGGGTGAGGATCTCTGCTGTGTCTCGATGAATTAATGCAATTACTTCTGTTTTCTATTCAATCACGTTTGTTTCTGTTCTAAGATACTCGCTTGTACTTAACCGTGATGAATGTGATGATCCGTGACACTCATCATCATTCTCAACCTATGAACGCGTGCTTGACAACCACTTCCGTTCTACCTTAAATCGAGTGTGTATCTCTTAGCCTCTTGGTTCATGATCAGAGTCTTCGTGGTATAGGCTAGGATTACTCGCGGCCATTCCTGAGATCCGGAAAGTCTAAACCTTATCTGTGGTATTCCGAGTAGGATCTGGGATGGGATGATTGTGACGAGCTTCAAACTCACGAGTGCTGGGCGTAGTGACAGACACAAAAGGATCAATGGATCCTATTCCAACATGAGTGAGAACCGACAGATGATTAGCCGTGCGGTTACAGCGCATTTGGACCATTTTCACTGAGAGGACGGATGGTTGCCATTGACAACGGTGATCCACCAATATACAGCTTGCCATGGAAGGAGACCTGCGTGCGTGAAGAAGAAGACAGTAGGAAAGCAGAGATTCAGGAGACAGAGCATCTCCAAAACCTCAATCTGTTCTCCATTATTGCATAATAAGTAACTTTTATTTCATGTTATTTAGTTTTCATAAACAAAAGTAATTTTTATTATTAATCTCCTGACTAAGATTTACAAGATAACCATAGATTGCTTCAAGCCAACAATCTCCGTGGGATCGACCCTTACTCACGTAAGGTATTACTTGGACGACCCAGTGCACTTGCTGGTTAGTGGTACGAGTTGTGAAAAGTGTGATTTACAATTTGTGCACCAAGTTTTTGGCACCGTTGCCGGGGATTGTTCGAGTTTGAACAATTGACGGTTCATCTTGTTGCTTAGATTAGGAAAATTTTGTCTTTTGGGTCAGAGTCTTTTATTTTCTTTTCAAAAAATTTCCAAAAATTTATTATTTTTCTTTATTAATATTTAGAGTTTTCTGTTTGAGTCTAGTTGCATGTTTTAAGTTTGGTATCCTTTGTGTTTTTGTCATTCAAAAAAGAATAGTTTTTCTCTGTTTAATCCTTGCATTTGTTGAATGTGTCTATATTCTTGTGAATAGTTGCTCCTTTGGGTCTTTCTTTCTAAAATCTTTTCAAAAATAATTTTTCTTTGATTAAATCTTGTGTCAAGTTTTAAGTTTTTATTTAATTTTCAAAAATTTATTTTTGGTTTTCTAAAAATTTTAAGTTTGGTGTTCTTTTTTTATGTTCTTGAGTCCTTTGAGTCTTTGAATTTTTGTTCTTTGTGTTCTTGTGAATCTTCAAGGTGTTCTTGAGTCTTTCTTGCGTTTTGATCTTAAAATTTTTATGTTTGGTGTTCCCTGGTGTTTTTCCTCCAAATTTTCGAAAATAAGGAGCATTAGATCTAAAAATTTTAAGTTTTGTGTCTTTTTATTGTTTTTCTCTTTCCTCATTGAATTCAAAAATATCTTTTTCCTTTATTTTAATTGATTTTTCGAATTTTCCTTTTAAAATTTCAGATTTTATTTTAAATTTTTTTATTTTATCTTATCTTAGTTTTAAAATTTCAAAATTCAAATCTTTTTTAAAAAAAAATCATATCTTTTTCAAAATCTTATCTTATCTTATTTCAAATTTCAAATTTCAACTTCCAAATTTCAAAATTCAAATTTCAAAACTTTTTAATTTAAATTCCTTATCTTCTCTTACCTAGCTTATCTTATCTTTTCTAATCTCAAATCTTAAAATCAAATCTTTTTCATATCTTTTCTTTTTTTATTTTATTTTATTTTCTTTCAAGTATCTTTAATTTTAAGACATATCTTTTTCAAAACTTCCTAACCAATTTCTCTCTCTTCATTTTTTTCGAAAATCCTCTCCCACATCTTTTTTCAAATTTTTTTAATTAATTAATTTAGTTTTCAATTTTCTTTTATTTCTTTTTCTTCAAATTTTCGAAATTATAGTCAATTTTTTATTTATTTTATTTTATTTTATTTTAATTTCGGTTTTCAAAAAAATATATATATTTTATTTGTAATCCGCATCGTCTCCCTTTCTCCATCATGGACCTAAGTGGAAATGAACAGTCCAGAAGGACTCTGGGGTCATATACTAACCCCATTACTGCTGCATATGGGAGTAGCATCTGTATACCTCCCATCAAAGCTAGCAGTTTTGAGCTAAATCCTCAGCTCATTGTCATGGTGCAGCAAAATTGCCAGTATTCCGGTCTTCCACAGGAAGAACCTATTGAGTTTCTGGCACAATTTTTGCAAATTACTGACACAGTGCGTGACAAGGAGGTAGATCAGGACGTATACAGGCTGTTGCTGTTTCCGTTTGCTGTAAAAGATCAAGCTAAGAGGTGGTTAAATAACCAACCCACAGCAAGCATAAGAACATGGAAACAGTTATCAGACAAATTCCTAAGTCAATATTTCCCTCCAAAAAGGATGACACAGCTAAGGCTGGACATCCAAGGCTTTAAACAAGAGGATGATGAATCCCTTTATAATGCCTGGGAGAGGTACAGAGGGATGCTAAGGAAATGCCCCTCTGAAATGTTTTCAGAGTGGGTGCAGTTAGATATCTTCTACTACGGGCTTACAGAAAAAGCTCAGGTATCTCTAGACCACTCAGTTGGTGGATCTATACACATGAGAAAGACTATTGAAGAGTCTCAAGAGCTTATCGATATAGTTGCTAGAAATCAGCATCTGTACATAAGTAATGAGTCCTCCATGAAAGAAGACGCCAAGGCAGTATCAACTGACTTTAGTCCTTAGGAACAAGTTGCTGAACTCAATCAGCAACTATCTTCTATAACAAGGCAGTTAGCAGAAGTTAAGGAGATACTACAAGAAACCGAAAATGCTAACAAGGATATGGAATCACAATTGAATCAGACAAAACAGCAGTTATCAAAACAGATAACAGAGGAGTGCCAAGCAGTTCAATTAAGAAGTGAAAAAATATTAAATACCTCAACTCAAAGCAGCAAAAAACAAGAAAAGAACAGCTGACAGAGGATGAGCAACCTGCTACCCAAAATCCCTCTGAGGACAGTAAGAGCCTTGGTGCGCAGAAATTGTGATTTACACTTTAATTATGTAAAATTCATCGCTCTTTCTTTCCCTGGTAATGGCGCCAAAAAAAACATGATGCCAATACCAGCAAGTGCACTGGGTCGTCCAAGTAATACCTTACGTGAGTAAGGGTCGAATCCCACGGAGATTATTGGTATGAAGCAAGCTATGGTCACCTTGCAAATCTCAGTCAGGTAGGGTTAAATGTGATTGGATTAGATAATTAAAAGATAAATAATAAAGGATAGAAATACTTATGTAATTCATTGGTGAGAATTTTAGATAAGCGAATAGAGATGCTTTCGTTCCTCTGAACCTCTGCTTTCCTGCTATCTTCATCCAATCAGTCTTACTCCTTTCCATGGCTGGCTTTATGTGATACATCACCATTGTTAATGGCTACTTTCGGTCTTCTCTCGGGAAAATGATCCAAATGCCTGTCACGGCACGGCTAATCGTCTGGAGGCATCACCCTTGTCAATGGCTTCATCTTATCCTCTCAGTGAAAATGGTCAACGCACCCTGTCACGGCACGGCTATTCATCTGTCGGTTCTCGATCATGCTGGAATAGGATTTACTATCCTTTTGCGTCTGTCACTACGCCCAGCAATCGCGAGTTTGGAGCTCGTCACAGTCATTCATTCATTGAATCCTACTCGGAATACCACAGACAAGGTTTAGACCTTCCGGATTCTCTTGAATGCCGCCATCATTCTAGCTTACACCACGAAGATTCTGATTAAGAGATCTAAGAGATACTCATTCAATCTAATGTATAACGGAAGTGGTTGTCAGGCACGCGTTCATGGGGAATGATGATGATTGTCACGTTCATCACCTTCAGGTTGAAGTGCGAATGAATATCTTAGAAGCGAAATAAGATGAATTGAATAGAAAACAGTAGTACTTTGCATTAATCTTTGAGGAACAGCAGAGCTCTACACCTTAATCTATGGAGTGTAGAAACTCTACCGTTAAAATTACATAAGTGAAAGGTCCAGGCATGGCCGAGATGGCCAGCCCCCAAAATGTGATCAATAGATCAAAATATAATCCAAAGATGTCTAATACAATAGTAAAAGGTCCTATTTATAATAAACTAGCTACTAGGGTTTACAGAAGTAAGTAATTGATGCATAAATCTACTTCCGGGGCCCACTTGGTGTGTGCTTGGGCTGAGCTTGAGTGTTGCACGTGTAGAGGTCCTTCTTGGAGTTGAACGCCAGTATTTGTGCAAGTTTGGGCGTTCAACTCTGGTTTTGGATCATTTTCTGGCGCTGGACGCCAGAATTGGGCAGAGAGCTGGCGTTGAATGCCAGTTTGCGTCATCTATTCTTGGCCAAAGTATGGACTATTATATATTTCTGGAAAGCCCTGGATGTCTACTTTCCAACGCAATTGAAAGCGAGCTATTTCAAGTTCTGTATCTCCAGAAAATCCATTTTGAGTTCAGGGAGGTCAGAATCCAACAGCATCAGCAGTCCTTCTTCAACCTCTGAATCTGATTTTTGCTCAAGTCCCTCAATTTCAGCCAGAAAATACCTGAAATCACAGAAAAACACACAAACTCATAGTAAACTCCAGAAATGTTAATTTAACATAAAAACTAATGAAAACATCCCTAAAAGTAACTAGATCCTACTAAAAACGTACTAAAAATAATGCCAAAAAGCGTATAAATTATCCGCTCATCACAACACCAAACTTAAATTGTTGCTTGTCCCCAAGAAACTGAAAATAAAATAGGATAAAAAGAAGAGAATATACTATAAATTCCAAACTATCAATGAAACATAGCTTCAATCATATGAGCGGGACTTATAGCTTTTTGCCTCTTGAATAGTTTTGGCATCTCACTTTATCCATTGAGGTTCAGAATGATTGGCATCTATAGGAAATCAGAGTTCAGATAGTGTTATTGATTCTCCTAGTTCAGTATGATGATTCTTGAACACAGCTATTTCATGAGTCTTGGCCGTGGCCCTAAGCACTTTGTTTTCCAGTATTACCACCGGATACATAAATGCCACAGACACATAATTGGGTGAACCTTTTCAGATTGTGACTCAGCTTTGCTAAAGTCCCCAATTAGAGGTGTCCAGGGTTCTTAAGCACACTCTTTTTTTTTTTTGCTTTGGACCTTGACTTTAACCGCTCAGTCTCAAGTTTTCACTTGACACCTACACGCCACAAGCACATGGTTAGGGACAGCTTGGTTTAGCCGCTTAGACAAGGATTTTATTCCTTTAGGCCCTCCTATCCACTGATGCTCAAAGCCTTGGGATCCTTTTTATTTGCCCTTGCCTTTTGGTTTTAAGGGTTATTGGCTTTTTGCTCTTGCCTCTTGGTTTTAAGAGCTTTGGCTTTTTCTACTTGCTTTTTCTCTCTCTTTTTTTTTCTATTTTTTTTTTCACCTATTTTTTTTTTCTCTTTTTTTTTTCTGCAAGCTTTGTTCTTTGCTGCTTTTTCTTGCTTCAAGAATCATTTTTATGATTTTTCAGATTATCAAATAACATGTCTCCTAGTCATCATTCTTTCAAGAGCCAACATATTTAACATTCTTAAACAACAACTTCAAAAGACATATGCACTGTTCAAGCATTCATTCAGAAAACAAGAAGCATTGTCACCACATCAATATAATTAAGCTAAGTTCAAGGATAAATTCGAAACTCATGTACTTCTTGTTCTTTTGAATTAAAACATTTTTCATTTAAGAGGGGTGATGGATTCATAGGACATTCATAACTTTAAGACATAGTTACTAACTACTAATGATCATGTAATGAAGACAAAAACATAGATAAGCACTTTAACATAGAGAAAACGAAAACAGAGAATGTAAGAACAAGGAATGAGTCCACCTTAGTGATGGTGGCGTTTCCTTCTTGAGGAACCAATGATGTTCTTGAGCTCTTCTATGTCTCTTCCTTGTCTTTGTTGCTCCTCCCTCATTGCTTTTTGATCTTCTCTAATTTCATGAAGGATGATGGAGTGCTCTTGATGTTCCACCCTTAGTTGCTTCCAATAATTGTGTGGAAGAAAATGTATCCCCTGAGGTATCTCAGGGATCTTTTGATTTGCAGTCAAATGTTCTACCACTGAGCTATAGACCCTTGATGGAAGCTTTTGTTTTCCCTTTCCTCTTTCTAGAGGTTTCTCTGGCCTTAGGTGCCATCAATGGTTATGGAAAAAAACAAAAAAGCTATGCTTTTACCACACCAAACTTAGAATGTTGCTCGCCCTCGAGCAAAAGAAGAAAGAATAGAAGAAGAAGAAGAAGATATGGAGGAGATGGATGGATGTGTGTATTCGGCCATATGGGTGGGATTGGGTGGGAGAGAGATTTTGAATTTTGAAGGTAGTGGGTGTATGGATGTGAGTGGTAAATGGAAAACAGAAGGGATGATCATGAATGGAAAGAGAGATGATGAGGTAGGTGGGGATCCTGTGGGTTCCACAGATCCTGAGATGATCCTGTGGGGTCCACAGATCCTGAGATGATCCTGTGGGGTCCACAGATCCTGAGGTGTCAAGGCATTTACATCCCTGCACCAATTTAGGCATGTAAAATGCCCTTGCACACAACTCTGGGCGTTCAGCGCCAGGTTGGTGCCCATTTTGGGCGTTCAACGCCCATTTGTTGCCATTTCTGGCGTTGAACGCCAGAACCATGCTTGTTCTGGGCGTTCAGCGCCAGGATGCTACCCATTTTGGGCGTTCAGCACCAGAACCATGCTCTGTTCTGGCGTTGAACGCCAGGCAGGTGCTTCCTCCAAGGTGTGATTTTTCTTCTGCTGTTTTTGGTTTCGTTTTCAATTTTTATATTTATTTTGTGACTCCACATGATCATGAACCTATAAAGACATATAACTAAGAAAAATATTGTTAGATAAATAAAAATTGGGTTTCCTTCCAACAAGTGCTTCTTTAATGTCAATAGCTTGACAGTGGGCTCTCATGGAGCCTCACAGATGTTCAGAGCATTGTTGAGACTCTCCAACACCAAACTTAGAGTTTGGATATGGGAGTTCAACACCAAACTTAGAGTTTGGTTGTGGCCTCCCAACACCAAACTTAGAGTTTGATTGTGGGGGCTCTGGTTGACTCTGTTTTGATAGAAGCTTTTCATGCTTCCTCTTCATGGTTGCAGAGGGAGATCCTTGAGTTTTAAACACAAGGGAGTCCTCATTCCATTGAAGGACTAGTTCACCTCTGTCAACATCAATCACAGCTCTTGCTGTGGCTAGGAAAGGTCTTCCTAGGATGATGGATTCATCCTCTTCCTTTCCAATATCCAAGACTATGAAATCAGCAGGGATGTAAAGGCCTTCAACCTTTACTAACACGTCCTCTACTTGTCCATAAGCCTTGTTTTCTTGAATTGTCTGCCATCTCTAATGAGATTTTAGCAGCTTGCACACCATAGATTCCCAATTTCTCTATTACAGAGAGGGGATGAGGTTTATTCCTGAACCAAGGTCACATAGAGCCTTAAAGATCATGGTGCCTATGGTACAAGGTATTATGAACTTTCCAGGATCCTGTCTCTTCTGAGGCAATGTCAGTTGATCCAGATCACTTAGTTCATTGGTGAACAAGGGAGGTTCATCTTCCCAAGTTTTAATACCAAATAATTTGGCATTTAGCTTCATGATTGCACCAAGAAACTTGGCTGTTTGCTCTTCAGTAACATCCTCATTCTCTTCAGAAGAGGAATACTCATCAGAGCTCATGAATGGCATAAGGAGGTTTAATGGGATCTCTATGGTCTCTAGATGAGCCTCAGAGTCCTTTGGTTCCTCGGAGGGAAACTCCTTATTGATCACTGGACGTCCCAGGAGGTCTTCCCCCTTGGGATTCACGTCCTCTCCTTCCCTTACAGGTTCGGCCATGGTGCTTATGTCAATGGCCTTGCACTCTCCTTTTGGATTCTCTTCTGTATTGCTTGGGAGAGTACTAGGAGGGATTTCAGTGATCCTTTTACTCAGCTGGCCCACTTGTGCTTCCAAATTTCTAATGGAAGACCTTGTTTCATTCATGAAACTCACAGTGGCCTTAGATAGATCAGAGACTAGATTTGCTAAGCTAGATAGATTCTGCTCAGAATTCTCTGTCTGTTGCTGAGTGGATGATGGAAAGGGTTTATTATTGTTAAACCTGTTTCTTCCACCATTATTAAAGCCTTGTTGAGGCTTTTGATCCTTCCATGAGAAATTTGGATGATTTGTCCATGATGAGTTATAGGTGTTTCCATAAGGTTCACCTAAGTAATTCACCTCTGCTATTGCAGGGTTCTCAGGATCATAAGCTTCTTCTTCAGAAGATGCCTCTTGAGTACTGTTGGATGCAGCTTACATTCCATTCAGACTCTGAGAAATCATATTGACTTGCTGAGTCAATATTTTGTTCTGAGCCAATATGGCATTCAGAATATCAATTTCAAGAAATCCCTTCTTCATAGGCGTCCCATTACTCACAGGGTTCCTCTCAGAAGTGTACATGAACTGGTTATTAGCAACCATGTCAATGAGTTCTTGAGCTTCTGCAGGCGTTTTCTTTAGGTGAATGGATCCACCTGCAGAAGTATCCAATGACATCTTAGCTAATTCAGACAGACCATCATAGAATATATCCAGGATGGTCCATTCTGAAAGCATGTCAGAAGGACACTTTTTGGTCAGTCCTTTGTATCTCTCCCAAGCTTCATAGAGGGATTCACCTTCTTTCTGTCTGAAAGTTTGAACATCCACTCTAAGCTTGCTCAGCTTTTGAGGAGGAAAGAACTTGGCTAGGAAAGCCTTGACCAGCTTATCCCAAGAGTTCAGGCTATCCTTAGGTTGAGAGTCCAACCATACTCTAGCTCTGTCTCTTACAGCAAAAGGAAAAAGCATGAGCCTGTAGACTTCAGGATCTACTCCATTGGTCTTAACAGTATCACATATCTGCAAGAATTCAGTTAAGAACTGAAAAGGATCTTCAGATGGAAGTCCATGAAACTTGCAGTTCTGCTGCATCAGAGAAACTAATTGAGGTTTCAGCTCAAAGTTGTTTGCTCCAATGGCAGGAATGGAGATGCTTCTTCCATGTAAATTGGAATTAGGTGCAGTAAAGTCACCAAGCATTCTCCTTGCATTATTATTATTTTCGGCTGCCATATCCTCTTCCTGTTTGATAATTTCTGACAGGTGCTTGCTGGTTTGTTGTAATTCAGCTTCTCTTAGTTTCTTCTTCAGAGTCCTTTCAGGTTCTGGATATTCTTGTCCTTGCTCCTGCTCATATGACAAAGAAGAGGGCACATAATAATAATAATAATAGAGATCCCTTTTTTTTTTGAGTAAGGGAGAGATGTTAGTAGATGAATAAACAAATAGAAGGATATGAGAGAGAAGAAAATTTTCGAAAATAATTTTTGAAAAGGAGTTAGTGATTTTCGGAAATGGTTTTTGAAAAATGTTAGTAATTTTCAAAAATTTTTTTTTAAAATCAAAGATTAAAATAATTAGTTAATTAAAAAGAAATTTTTGAAAAAGGGGGAAGATATTTTTGAAAATAGAGAGAGAGAGTTAGTTAGGTAGTTTTGAAAAAGATAAGAAACAAACAAAAAGTTAGTTAGTTAGTTGAAACAAATTTTGAAAAGATAAGAAGTTAGGAAGTTAGAAAAGATATTTTGAAATCCAATTTTTGAAAAAGATATGATAAGAAGATAATTTTGAAAAGATATGATTGAAATTAGTTTTTGAAAAAGATTTGATTTTTTAAAATCACAATTAATGACTTGATTCACAAGAAATCACAAGATATGATTCTAGAACTTAAAGTTTGAATCTTTCTTAACAAGTAAGTAACAAACTTGAAATTTTTGAATCAAAACATTAATTGTTATTGTTATTTTCGAAAATTTGATGTAAAATTAGGAAAAAGATTTTTGAAAAATGTTTTTGGAATTTTCGAAAATAACTAAGAAATTTGAAAAAGATTTGACTTTTGAAAAAGATTTTGAAAAAGATAAAATTTTCAAATTGAAAATTTGATTTGACTCATAAGAACAACTAGATTTTAAAATTTTTTGAAAAAGTCAAATCTAATTTTTGAAATTATGAGAGAAAAGAGGGAAAGATATTTTTTTTTTATTTTTGAATTTTTTTAATGATGAGAGAGAGAAACATGAAAATGATGCAATGCATGAGAATTTTAGATCAAAACATGTGATGCATGCAAGAATGCTATGAATGTCAAGATGAACACCAAGAACACTATGAAGATCATGATGAACACCAAGAACATATTTTTGAAAAATTTTTAATGCAAAGAAAACATGCAAGACACCAAACTTAGAATTCTTTAATGCTTAGGCACTAAGAATTCAAGAATGCATATGAAAAACAAGAAAAGACACAAAACATGCAAATGCAAAGATCAAACAAGAAGACTTACCAAGAACAACTTGAAGATCATGAAGAACACTATGAATGCATGAAAATTTTCGAAAAATGCAAGATGCACATGCAATTGACACCAAACTTATAACATGACTCAAGACTCAAACAAGAAACACAAAATATTTTTGATTTTTTGATTTTCTAATTTTTTTTTTGGATTTTTCGAAAATTAATTAAAAAAGGAAAATAAGGATTCCAAAATTTTTAATATGAATTCCAGGAATCTTGCATTCTTATTCTAAAGCTTCAGTCCAGGAATTAGACATGGCTCACTAGCCAGCCAAGCTTTCAATGAAAGCTCCAGTCCAAAACACTAGACATGGCCAATGGCCAGCCAAGCTTCAGCATGTAAATCAGGAACAGCAGCAGGTGGATTAGCAACAACTAGCTTGCTCTTGATAACAAATTGCAAGCCTCAGTCCAAATAAATTTAGACATGGCTTTACAGCCAGCCAGGCTTCACATGCTTCATGAAACACTAGAATTCATTCTTTAAAAATTTTGAATAAATTTTTTTTTGAAAACATTTTTATTTTTTCGAAAAAAGATGAGAAAATTTTTGAAAGATTTTTTTTGAAAATTTTTTTTTTCCGAAATAAGGTGAGAAAGTTTTGAAATATTTTTGAAAAATTTTTGAAAAGAAAACAAAAAGAAAATTACCTAATCTGAGCAACAAGATGAACCGTTAGTTGTCCAAACTCGAACAATCCCCGGCAACGGCGCCAAAAACTTGGTGTTGTTGCCGGATCAAACATGGCACTGATCTTACCGGACCAAAAGCTTGCCGAAAACTCAAACAATCCCCGGCAACGGTGCCAAAAACTTGGTGCGCAAAAATTGTGATTTACACTTTAATTATGTAAAATTCATCGCTCTTTCTTTCCCTGGTAATGGCGCCAAAAAAAACATGATGCCAATACCATGGTTCACAACTTCGCACAACTAACCAGCAAGTGCACTGGGTCGTCCAAGTAATACCTTACGTGAGTAAGGGTCGAATCCCACAGAGATTGTTGGTATGAAGCAAGCTATGGTCACCTTGCAAATCTCAGTCAGGTAGGGTTAAATGTGATTGGATTAGATAATTAAAAGATAAATAATAAAGGATAGAAATACTTATGTAATTCATTGGTGAGAATTTCAGATAAGCAAATAGAGATGCTTTCGTTCCTCTGAACCTCTGCTTTCCTGCTATCTTCATCCAATCAGTCTTACTCCTTTCCATGGCTGGCTTTATGTGATACATCACCATTGTCAATGGCTACTTTCGGTCTTCTCTCGGGAAAATGATCCAAATGCCCTGTCACGGCACGGCTAATCGTCTGGAGGCATCACCCTTGTCAATGGCTTCATCTTATCCTCTCAGTGAAAATGGTCAATGCACCCTGTCACGGCACGGCTATTCATCTGTCGGTTCTCGATCATGCTGGAATAGGATTTACTATCCTTTTGCGTCTGTCACTACGCCCAGCAATCGCGAGTTTGGAGCTCGTCACAGTCATTCATTCATTGAATCCTACTCGGAATACCACAGACAAGGTTTAGACCTTCCGGATTCTCTTGAATGCCGCCATCATTCTAGCTTACACCACGAAGATTCTGATTAAGAGATCTAAGAGATACTCATTCAATCTAAAGTATAACGGAAGTGGTTGTCAGGCACGCGTTCATGGGGAATGATGATATTTGTCATGTTCATCACCTTCAGGTTGAAGTGCGAATGAATATCTTAGAAGCGAAATAAGATGAATTGAATAGAAAACAGTAGTACTTTGCATTAATCTTTGAGGAACAGCAGAGCTCTACACCTTAATCTATGGAGTGTAGAAACTCTACCGTTAAAATTACATAAGTGAAAGGTCTAGGCATGGCCGAGATGGCCAGCCCCCAAAACGTTATCAATAGATCAAAATATAATCCAAAGATGTCTAATACAATAGTAAAAGGTCCTATTTATAATAAACTAGCTACTAGGGTTTACAGAAGTAAGTAATTGATACATAAATCCACTTCCGGGACCCACTTGGTGTGTGCTTGGGCTGAGCTTGAGTGTTGCACGTGTAGAGGTCCTTCTTGGAGTTGAACGCCAGTATTTGTGCCAGTTTGGGCGTTCAACTCTGGTTTTGGATCCTTTTCTGGCGCTAGACGCCAGAATTGGGCAGAGAGCTGGCGTTGAACGCCAGTTTGCGTCATCTATTCTTGGCCAAAGTATGGACTATTATATATTGCTGGAAAGCCCTAAATGTCTACTTTCCAACGCAATTGGAAGCGCGCCATTTCGAGTTCTTTAGCTCCAGAAAAGCTATTTTGAGTGCAGGGAGGTCAGAATCCAACAGCATCAGCAGTCCTTCTTCAACCTCTGAATATGATTTTTGCTCAAGTCCCTCAATTTCAGCCAGAAAATACCTGAAATCACAGAAAAACACACAAACTCATAGTAAAGTTCAGAAATGTGAATTTAACATAAAAACTAATGAAAACATCCCTAAAAGTAACTAGATTCTACTAAAAACGTACTAAAAACAATGCCAAAAAGCGTATAAATTATCCGCTCATCAAGCCTAGAGAGGAATAAGTCTGGCATTCAAACACCAGAAAAGGGTGAAAAACTAGCGTTAAATGCCTAATCCATGTTCAGTTCTGGCGTTTAAACGCCAGTGAGGGATCAGACACCTGCAAGCTGATAATAACTCCCTTAAGAAGGCTTCTCAACCTGCCTCTGTAGGAAATAAACCTGCAGCAACTAAAGTTGAAGAATATAAAGCCAAAATGCCTTATCCTCAGAAACTCCGCCAAGCGGAGCAGGATAAGCAATTTGCCCGCTTTGCAGACTATCTCAGGACTCTTGAAATAAAGATTCCATTTGCAGAGGCACTTGAGCAAATACCCTCTTATGCCAAGTTCATGAAGGAGATCTTGAGTCATAAGAAGGATTGGAGAGAAACTGAAAGAGTTCTCCTCACTGAAGAATGCATTGCAGTCATTCTGAAAAGCTTCCCAGAAAAGCTTAAAGATCCCGGGAGCTTTATGATACCATGCATATTAGAGGGAAATTGCACTAAGACAGCTTTATGTGATCTTGGGGCAAGCATCAACCTAATACCTGCATCCACTATCAGAAAGCTTGGTTTAACTGAAGAAGTCAAACCAACCCGGATATGTCTCCAACTTGCTGATGGCTCCATTAAATACCCATCAGGCATAATTGAAGACATGATTGTCAAGGTTGGGCCATTTGCCTTTCCTACTGACTTTGTAGTGCTGGAAATGGAGGAGCACAAGAGTGCAACTCTCATTCTAGGAAGACCATTCCTAGCAACTGGACGAACCCTCATTGACATCCAAAAAGGGGAGATAAACCTGAGAGTCAATGAGGATGAGTTTAAGTTGAATGTTGTCAAAGCTATGCAGCATCCAAACACATCAGAAGACTGCCTGAGCGTTGATATTATTGACTCCCTGGTGGAAGAGGTCAATATGACTGGGAGTCTCGAATCAGAGCTAGAGGAAATTTTTAAAGATGTTCAGCCTGATCTGGAGGAACCAGAGGAAATAAAAGAACCTCTGAAAACTCCTCAGGAAGAGGAGAAACCTCCTAAACCCAAGCTCAAACCACTACCACCATCCCTGAAATATGTATTTCTGGGAGAAGGTGACACTTTTCCTGTAATCATAAGCTCTGCTTTAGAGCCACAGGAAGATAAAGCACTAATTCAGGTGCTAAGGACACACAAGACAGCTCTTGGGTGGTCCATAAGTGATCTTAAGGGCATTAGCCCAGCCAGATGCATGCATAAGATCCTATTGGAGGATGATGCTAAGTCAGTGGTTCAACCACAGAGGCGGCTAAATCCCGTCATGAAGGAGGTGGTGCAGAACGAGGTCACTAAGTTACTAGAGGCTGGGATTATTTATCCTATTTCTGATAGCCCTTGGGTGAGCCCTGTCCATGTTGTTCCTAAGAAGGGAGGTATGACAGTGTTTCATAATGAAAAAAATAAACTGGTTCCTACAAGAACAGTTACAGGGTGGCGTATGTGTATTGACTACAGAAGGCTCAATACAGCCACCAGGAAGGATCACTTCCCTTTACCATTCATAGACTAGATGCTAGAAAGACTAGCAGGTCATTAATACTACTGCTTTTTGGATGGCTATTCAGGTTACAACCAAATTGTAGTAGATCCTCAGGACCAAGAGAAAACAGCATTCACATGTCCATCTGGAGTATTTGCATACAGAAGAATGCCTTTCGGTCTATTGGTATGCGAAATTGCTACTCAGGTTGTGAATTGTTGTTCGAAATTGATTCCCTGGCAATGGCACCAAAAACGGATGCACAGGACCATGGTCTAAACATATCTTCACAACTTCGCATAACTAACCAGCAAGTGCACTGGGTCGTCCAAGTAATACCTTACATGAGTAAGGGTCGAATCCCACGGAGATTGTTGGTATGGAGCAAGCTATGGTCACCTTGTAAGTCTCAGTCAGGTGGATATAAAACAGTAATGGGTTTTCGAAAATAAATAATAGAATAGGGATAGAGGTACTTATGTAAATCATTGGTAGGAATTTCAGATAAGCGAATGGAGATGCTTTTCGTTCCTCTGAACCTCTGCTTTCCTGCTATCTTCATCCAGTCAGTCTTACTCCTTTCCATGGCTGGCTTTATGTGATACATCACCATTGTCAACGGCTACTTTCGGTCTTCTCTCGGGAAAATGATCCAAATGCCCTGTCACGGCACGGCTAATCGTCTGGAGGCATCACCCTTGTCAATGGCTTCATCTTATCCTCTCAGTGAAAATGATCAACGCACCCTGTCACGGCACGGCTATTCATCTGTCGGTTCTCGATCATGCTGGAATAGGATTTACTATCCTTTTGCGTCTGTCACTAACGCCCCGCAATCGCGAGTTTGGAGCTCGTCACAGTCATTCATTCATTGAATCCTACTCGGAATACCACAGACAAGGTTTAGACTTTCCGGATTCTCTTGAATGCCGCCATCATTCTAGCTTACACCACGAAGATTCTGATTAAGAGATCTAAGAGATACTCATTCAGTCAAAGGTAGAACGGAAGTGGTTGTCAGGCACGCGTTCATAGGGAATGGTGATGATTGTCACGTTCATCACATTCAGATTGAAGTATGAATGGGTATCTTAGAAGCGAAACAAGATGAATTGAATAGAAAACAGTAGTACTTTGCATTAATCTTTGAGGAACAGCAGAGCTCCACACCTTAATCTATGGAGTGTAGAAACTCTACCGTTAAAAATACATAAGTGAAAGTCCAGGCATGGCCAAGAGGCCAGCCCGCAAACGTGATCTAAGATAGCATACAACTGATCAAAGATACCTAATACAATAGTAAAAGGTCCTATTTATAATAAACTAGCTACTAGGGTTTACAGAAGTAAGTAATTGATGCATAAATCCACTTCCGGGGCCCAGTTGGTGTGTGCTTGGGCTGAGCTTGAGTGTTGCACGTGTAGAGGTCCTTCTTGGAGTTGAACGCCAGCTTTTGTGCCAGTTTGGGCGTTTAACTCTGGTTTTGGCTCCTTTTCTGGCGCTGGACGCCAGATTTGGGCAGAAAGCTGGCGTTGAACGCCAGTTTACGTCATCTATTATAGGCCAAAGTATAGACTATTATATATTTCTGGAAAGCCCTGGATGTCTACTTTCCAACGCAATTAGAAGCACGCCATTTTGAGTTCTGTAGCTCCCGAAAAGCCACTTTGAGTGTAGGGAGGTCAGAATCCAGCAGCATCAGCAGTCCTTCTTCAACCTCTGAATCTGATTTCTGCTCAAGTCCCTCAATTTCAGCCAGAAAATACCTGAAATCACAGAAAAACACACAAACTCATAGTAAAGTCCAGAAATGTGAATTTAACATAAAAACTAATGAAAACATCCCTAAAAGTAACTAGATCCTACTAAAAACATACTAAAAATAATGTCAAAAAGCGTATAAATTATCCGCTCATCACAACACCAAACTTAAATTGTTGCTTGTCCCCAAGCAACTGAAAATCAAAATAGGATAAAAAGAAGAGAATATACTATAAATTCCAAACTATCAATGAAACATAGCTCCAATCAAATGAGCGGGACTTATAGCTTTTTGCCTCTTGAATAGTTTTGGCATCTCACTCTATCCATTGAGGTTCAGAATGATTGGCATCTGTAGGAACTCAGAGTTCAGATAGTGTTATTGATTCTCCTAGTTCAGTATGATGATTCTTGAACACAGCTATTTTATGAGTCTTGGCCGTGGCCCTAAGCACTTTGTTTTCCAGTATTACCACCGGATACATAAATGCCATAGACACATAATTGGGTGAACCTTTTCAGATTGTGACTCAGCTTTGCTAAAGTCCCCAATTAGAGGTGTCCAGGGTTCTTAAGCACACTCTTTTTTTTTGCTTTGGACCTTGACTTTAACCGCTCAGTCTCAAGTTTTCATTTGACACCTACACGCCACAAGCACATGGTTAGGGACAGCTTGGTTTAGCCGCTTAGACCAGGATTTTATTCCTTTAGGCCCTCCTATCCACTGATGCTCAAAGCCTTGGGATCCTTTTTATTACCCTTGCCTTTTGGTTTTAAGGGTTATTGACTTTTTCTGCTTGCTTTTTCTTTTTCTTTTTTTTTCTTTCTATTTTTTTGCCTATATTTTTTTTTCTGCAAGCTTTGTTCTTTGCTGCTTTTTCTTGCTTCAAGAATCATTTTTATGATTTTTCAGATTATCAAATAACATGTCTCCTAGTCATCATTCTTTCAAGAGCCAACATATTTAACATTCTTAAACAACAACTTCAAAAGACATATGCACTGTTCAAGCATTCATTCAGAAAATAAGAAGCATTGTCACCACATCAATATAATTAAACTAAGTTCAAGGATAAATTCGAAACTCATGTACTTCTTGTTCTTTTGAATTAAAACATTTTTCATTTAAGAGAGGTGATGGATTCATAGGACATTCATAACTTTAAGACATAGTTACTACTACTAATGATCATGTAATGAAGACACAAACATAGATAAGCACATAACATAGAAAACGAAAAACAGAAGAAATAAGAACAAGGAATGAATCCACCTTAGTGATGGTGGCGTTTCCTTCTTGAGGAACCAATGATGTCCTTGAGCTCTTCTATGTCTCTTCCTTGTCTTTGTTGCTCCTCCCTCATTGCTTTTTGATCTTCTCTTATTTCATGAAGCATGATGGAGTGCTCTTGATATTCCACCCTTAGTTGTCCCATATTGGAACTCAATTCTCCTAGGGAGGTGTTGATTTGCTCCCAATAGTTTTGTGGAGGAGAGTGCATTTGAGGCATCTCTGGGATCTCATGGTGATGAGCTTCATACGCCTCTTGAGCTCCATGAATGGGCTCTCTTGCTTGATCCATCTTTTTCTTAGTGATGGGCTTGTCCTCTTTGATGAGGATATCTCCCTCTATGTCAATCCCAGCCGAATTGCATAGGTGGCAAATGAGGTGAGGAAAGGCTAACCTTGCCATAGTGGAGGACTTGTCAGCCACCTTGTAGAGTTCTTGAGGTATAATCTCATGAACTTCCACCTCTTCTCCAATCATGATGCTATGGATCATGATGGCCCGGTCTATAGTAACTTCAGACCGGTTGCTAGTGGGAATGATTGAGCATTGAATGAACTCCAACCATCCTCTAGCTACAGGCTTGAGGTCCAATCTTCTTAGTTGAACCGGCTTGCCTTTGGAGTCAATCTTCCATTGAGCTCCTTCTACACATATGTCCATAAGGACTTGGTCCAACCTTTGATCAAAGTTGACTCTCCTTGTGTAGGGGCGTGCGTTCTCTTCCATGTTTGGCAAGTTGAACGCCAACCTCACATTTTCCGGACTAAACTCCAAGTATTTCCCCCGAACCATTGTAACATAGTTCTTTGGATCCGGGTTCTTACTTTGATCATGGTTCTTGGTGATCCATGCATTAGCATAGAACTCTTGAACCATTAGGATGCCGACTTGTTGGATGGGATTTGTTAGAACTTCCCAACCTCTTCTTTGAATTTCATGTCGGATCTCCGGATACTCATTTCTTTTGAGTTTGAAAGGGACCTCAGGGATCACCTTCTTCTTGGCCACAACATCATAGAAGTGGTCTTGATGGGCTTTGGAGATGAATCTTTCCATCTCCCATGACTCGGATGTGGAAGCTTTTGTCTTCCCTTTCCCCTTTCTAGAGGATTCTCCGGTCTTAGGTGCCATCAATGGTAATGGAAAAACAAAAAGCTTATGCTTTTACCACACCAAACTTAGAATTTTGCTCGCCCTCGAGCAATAAAAGAAAGAATAGATGAAGAAGAAGAAGAAATTGAGGAGAGGGAGAGTGGGAATTGTTTCGGCCAAGAAGGGTGTAGAGGGGTGTGTTGTGTGAATTTGATGAAGAATGGAGGGCTTTATATAGGGAAGGGAGGAGGGAAAGGTTTCGGCCATATTGGTGGGTTTGGGTGGGAAATTGGTTTTGAATTTTGAAGGTAGGTGGAGTTTATGAGGTAGGTTTATGGGGAAGAGTGGATGGATGTGAGTGGTGAAGAGGTGATAGGGAAGAGAGATTGAGGTGATTGGTGAAGGGTTTTTTGGGGAAGAGTGTTTATGGGGTTGTGTGAAAGAGAGTGGTGAGAAGAAGTGAGTGGAGGTAGGTGGGGATCCTGTGGGGTCCACAGATCCTGGGGTGTCAAGGATTTGCATCCCTGCACCAATTAGGCATGTAAAATGCCCTTGTACACAACTCTGGGTGTTCAGCGCCAGGTTGGTGCCCATTTTGGGCGTTCAACGCCCATTTACTAGCCATTTCTGGCGTTGAACGCCAGAACCATGCTTGTTCTGGGCGTTCAGCGCCAGGATGCTGCCCATTTTGGGCGTTCAGTGCAAGAACCATGCTCTGTTCTGGCGTTGAACGCCAGGCAGATGCTCCTCCAGGGTGTGATTTTTCTTCTGCTGTTTTTAATTCCGTTTTCAATTTTTATATTTATTTTGTGACTCCACATGATCATGAACCTATAAAGACATATAACCAAGAAAAATATAGTTAGATAAATAGAAATTGGGTTGCCTCCCAACAAGCACTTCTTTAATGTCAATAGCTTGACAGTGGGCTCTCATGGAGCCTCACAGATGTTCAGAGCATTGTTGAAACTCTCCAACACCAAACTTATAGTTTGGTTGTGGCCTCCCAACACCAAACTTAGATTTTGACTGTGGGGGCTTTGTTTGACTCTGCTTTGAGAGAAGCTTCTTCTGCTTCCTCTCCATGGATGCAGAGAGATCCTTGAGTTGTAAACACAAGGTTGTCCTCATTTAATTGAAGGATCAATTCTCCTCTGTCCACATCAATCACATCTCTTGCTGTGGCTAGGAAAGGTCTTCCTAGGATGATGGATTCATCCTCTTCCTTTCCAGTATCCAGGACTATAAAATCAGCAGGAATGTAAAGGCCTTCAACCTTTACTAACACGTCCTCTACTTGTCCATATGCCTGTTTTCTTGAATTGTCTGCCATCTCTAATGAGATTTTAGCAGCTTGCACCCCATAGATTCCCAGTTTCTCTATTACAGAGAGAGGCATGAGGTTTATTCCTGAACCAAGGTCACACAGAGCCTTAAAGATCATGGTGCCTATGGTACAGGGTATTATGAACTTTCCAGGATCCTGTCTCTTCTGAGGCAATGTCAGTTGATACAGATCACTTAGTTCATTGATGAACAAGGGAGGTTCAACTTCCCAAGTATCAATGCCAAATAATTTGGCATTCAGCTTCATGATTGCACCAAGAAACTTGGCAGTTTACTCTTCAGTAACATCCTCATTCTCTTCAGAAGAGGAATACTCATCAGAGCTCATGAAGGGCATAAGGAGGTTCAATGGAATCTCTATGGTCTCTAGATGAGCCTCAGAGTCCTTTGGTTCCTCAGAGGGAAGCTCCTTATTGATCACTGGACGTCCCAGGAGGTCTTCCTCCTTGGGATTCACGTCCTCCTCTCCTTCTTTAGGTTCAGCCATGGTGCTTATGTCAATGGCCTTGCACTCTCCTTTTGGATTCTCTTCTATATTGCTTGGGAGAGTACTAGGAGGGATTTCAGTGATCCTTTTACTCAGCTGGCCCACTTGTGCTTCCAGATTTCTAATGGAAGATCTTGTTTCATTCATGAAACTTACAGTGGCCTTAGATAGATCAGAGACTAAGTTTGTTAAATTAGAAGTATTTTGTTCAGAGTTCTCTGTCTGTTGCTGAGTGGATGATGGAAAAGGTTTATTATTGTTAAACCTGTTTCTTCTACCATTATTAAAGCCTTGTTGAGGCTTTTGATCCTTCCATGAGAAATTTGGATGATTTCTCCATGATGAGTTATAGGTGTTTCCATAAGGTTCACCTAAGTAATTCACCTCTGCTATTGCAGGGTTCTCAGGATCATAAGCTTCTTCTTCATAAGAAGCCTCTTGAGTACTGTTGGATGCAGCTTGCATTCCATTCAGACTCTGAGAAATCATATTGACTTGTTGAGTCAATATTTTGTTCTGAGCCAATATGGCATTCAGAGTATCAATCTCAAGAACTCCCTTCTTCATAGGCGTCCCATTATTCATAGGATTCCTTTCAAAAGTGTACATGAACTGGTTATTTGCAACCATGTCAATGAGTTCTTGAGCTTCTGCAGGCGTTTTCTTCAGGTGAATGGATCCACCTGCAGAGGTATCCAATGACATCTTAGATAACTCAGACAGACCATCATAGAATATATCCAGGATGATCCATTCTGAACGCATGTCAGAAGGACACTTTTTGGTCAGTCCTTTGTATCTCTCCCAAGCTTCATAGAGGGATTCACCTTCTTTCTGTCTGAAGGTTTGAACATCCACTCTAAGCTTGCTCTGATTTTGAGGAGGAAAGAACTTGGCTAAGAAAGCCTTGACCAGCTTATCCCAAGAGTTCAGGCTATCCTTGGGTTGAGAATCCAACCACAGTCTAGCTCTGTCTCTTACAGCAAAAGGGAAAAGCATGAGCCTGTAGACTTCAGGATCTACTCCATTAGTCTTAACAGTATCACATATCTGCAAGAACTCAGTTAAGAACTGAAAAGGATCTTCAGATGGAAGTCCATGGAAATTGCAGTTCTGCTGCATCAGAGAAACTAATTGAGGTTTCAGCTCAAAGTTGTTTGCTCTAATGGCAGGAATAGAGATGCTTCTTCCATGTAAATTGGAATTTGGTGCAGTAAAGTTACCAAGCATCCTCCTTGCATTATTATTATTTTCGGCTGCCATCTCCTCTTCTTGTTCGAAAATTTCTGAAAGGTTCTCTCTGGATTGTTGTAATTTAGCTTCTCTTAATTTTCTCTTCAGGGTCCTTTCAGGTTCCGGATCTGCTTCCACAAGAATATTCTTGTCCTTGCTCCTGCTCATATGACAAAGAAGAGGGCACAGAAAAAATAATAATAATAGAGTTCCTTTATACCACAGTATAGGGATCCCTTTGTGAGTGGAAGAAAAGAGGGAGATAAAGAATGTAATGTAATGGAAGAAACACAACTGTGAGGAGGGTAGATATGTGAGATGAGATGTTAGTAGATGAATAAATAAATAGAATAAGATGGGAGAGGGAGAATTTTTGAAAATAATTTTTGAAAAAGGGTTAGTGATTTTCGAAAATAGTTTTTGAAAAAGGTTAGTAATTTTCGAAAAATTTTGAAATCAAAAATAAAAATAATTAGTTAATTAAAAAGAAATTTTTGAAAAAGAGGGAAAATATTTTCGAAAATTAGAGAGAGAGAGTTAGTTAGGTAGTTTTGAAAAAGGTAAGAAGCAAACAAAAAAGTTAGTT